>NW_019211460.1:6718034-7020758 GCF_002443255.2 Varroa destructor | reverse complement strand
TATATGTCTAACGTCTCAAATTTGCTGCCGGCCTCCTCGTTCGTTTCACGAAGTTCACATTTGAGTCCTTCAACAACTTGGAGCTATGAAGGGATTCGTAGCGTACTGAGACATGTTAAATATGGCGCTTTGTTTGCTCGTTAATGTTAATATTAACCTTTGGACGATTTTGACATAAGTGCATGTATCTGAGTGCTATTTAAAGAGACTGCACAAGTGCATGCCCTAATGGTAAATTGTAACATTTAGCCTTTAATCGAAAACCTAATACGTGTATTTGGAACGTCGGGTAGAAGAGGCAATCGCTCTTTGTAGCAGATGGAGGAGCCCCCCCGTCTGGAGCGCCCATTGGCGAACATTTCCGTAAAGGCAGGTGAACCACTTCGACTCTCGTGCCGTGTCGTGGGTACTCGTCCCACTATCGTTTGGCTTCACAACTCGAGAAATCTTGCCGATGCGCGAGACGTTCAGGTACAGATTATGATGCCATGATAATATCATTGACATTTTACTAATATAGCTTTCATATGTTCTTCACAGAGAATGGTGGTTATTAATAATCCATAGAAGATACTAAATTTGCTTGCTACTCGATCTGCACTAGGCCCAAGTAGCCTGAAAGCGAAATAGCTGCTTTTTCCTTCCGATGTAGCCCCACTCCTAACGATGCTCCTCCGATTATCTACGAGTAATTTGCGCCAGTCGAGGCTGAGAACTCATACGATCCCGCTATGAAATTGTTACTCCGTATCTCCATGACTCGCTCGTCACATCGACACGTACGAAAAACCCTAAAGGGAAAAATGGTAGCCGATTGCGTTCCACAAGAAACGAAAACGTCTTGACTGCATAATACGTACTTTTATTTGTCTCATTTTCGAAAATTTAGCAGCAACAGAAAACTAACCAATCTGTACGGCTATCTTACATAGAGCATTTTGGCCTTTAGCTTTAAATTGTGTTTACCTGTCGTGTCCGTTAGGAAGCCGGCAGAACCTTCCGTGGGTGCGGTAGAGTTACACGTAGCTATTTTTGACATAAGATAAATTATTCCTAGCGGTATAATTCACAGTCTGCATGATAATCTAAAATTATAAGGGTATTGATGTGTCACGGTATTAAAATAGTGCCGTGACTGATACTAACTGTTAAAGTCAGTTTTATTAAGATGATTTTATCCACACCTCAAGAGCATCTTTCATTCCCAAAAATTCGTAACTTAAGCGTTATGGTCTCATAACACTTAGCTTATTCATTTTATACTTTAACAAACACATTACGAAGTCGTTTTGGACGTCAAACGTTTGTAACACAGTCTGCCGTCGTTTTGAGAAAGTTGACCTTTTGTAACATCTTGCTAGAGCTGTATCTTGTTTCAAGATATGCCTAAAAAATTATATATATGCGCAGGAGTGATCGCAAAAAAAAAACAACCGAAATCCTTATTGCCAATTTTCTTCCACGAACCGTATTTGGTTGTGAAGTTAGATCGCTTTAATCGAGACGAGTTTACTGTCTTTGCACGCAATCATTTTCAAGTAACACGGCCACTACGTAAAAATTAGCTAAAAAAAAAAAATAAAAACGGCTTTTTATTTGAATGTCACTTATCATTAATTAATTAAAGTACACATGTAAAAAAGGTTGTTGTTTCCAAGTGATAGCAGTCTGCGTAATCTTCGACTGAAACAGACACGTTCTTCTTGACTAGATCTATCGAGACGAGTCATCAGGCGAATGTTCCATTGAGCTTCGTGAGGTGTTTCCTCGTCATGCTGGTATCTACACTTTGCTAGCACGCAACACGCAAGGAGAGACTTACACGTCTTGCAACGTCACGCTTGCTAACAAACCTCCGCCGGAGACAAGGTAGAGCAGGCTTCGATAAAGTGCTATAGAATAGGAGAAAAACTGGGTTTCTGTGTGCCGTGCTAACCACGTTTTGCAAACAGCAAATTTCTAAGTTGCTAATAAATAGAATTGAAGCTTCTAACAGACTTTGTGCTATAGATATTTTATTTGCTCGACCTAAAAGCGGCTTATTATAAATTGATGTTTCTTTATTAGTATCATATAAGTTTTTTTTATTATCATTGAAGTCAACTTGCGTTGCATGCTTCAAGCTCCAGGCTGAGAACGCGAAACGTATTGGTAGGCTGGAATGGCGACAGTCATCTTCTAATTGAAGAACTAATCTTATGTAAAGTAGACCGAACCCAATTGGTTTTTACAAGTAGGTAAACGATAAGCTTTCAAGAGTTGTTTAAAAGAAGAACTCGTAGAAATTCCATATGAATGATTCATATTCATAAATTCATAATATGACAGTTACATCGAACACATAATAGTTGCTTCCTGTACATTTACAGCGATTCTGAACTAGCTTCAGACCTGGAATTTTCAAAACCAGTCGTTCGCAAGAGTCTTCGGGATCAAACTGTCAACGAAGGAAGATCCGTGAGGCTTGATTGCATTATCACAGGTGTACCTGAACCTGAGGTGATCTGGTACGTGCTCAACTCGAAAATTTTCACACGTTTCCCGTCTGATTTTCAGAAGTTTGCAGTCAATATGGTGTCAATTATTCTTGCTGTCTGAAGCACACGCCAATCTAATACAGTAGAGCATTGCACAAAATACATATTCATTAATTCAGTTACGTTGCTAGTTTAACACGTTAGAAGGCACGGTATGCTAAGTGATCCGAATCTGTCTCAATGGCCAGGTACCATAACGGTAGACCGATCAAGGAGTCTTCGGACGTAACATTCGAATTTGAGGGAGACCATTGCTCCTTGATAATCTCCTCGGCTCAACTATCTCATCTAGGCAGCTATCGTTGCAAAGCTGTCAACCCTGCTGGAGAAGCTACTTCCTTATGCAAACTCATCGTTTTACGGCAACGTTAGTTTTCTTAATGTTGATAAGTTGATGTACATCCATTGAAAGCAACGCTGATCAACGTTCTCTGATAAATGGATAAGTTCTGAATGTATGGCCAGTGGCTTCCAATAATCGTGATAATACTATATTTACAGAGAGTTGCTTAAATTTATATTCGCAGTTCTTAAGAAATGCACAATTTTTTATCATTAGATGTGTGTTACTAGTGCACGTACCTAATAAAGCTCCTCTTAGAACTGAATTGGCAACGGAGCGTTTCGCGGGCACTTAAAAAATAAGTTTAAGTTTCAGTTACCCTAGCTAGGAACACGTTGTGCAAGTCTTTTTCCACCACGTACGGAATACGCTGAATAAGCTCAATGCTAATAAAAACATTGTGATTATCATTGACAGCGCCGGAAACGTCTTCTCGAGCTGGAACTCCAACAGGCACCTCAATGGAGGTAGCATGCTTTGAAAACGCAAGTGGACCGGCTCGTATTGTAAAACCATTGTCTGACGTGCAGATCAAGCATGGCGAGAAGTTCAAACTTATCCTGGGCGTCGAATGTCACCCTCCTCCAGAAGTCATCTGGAGTTTCCAGGTAACGAAATTCATATCGAACTATAACATCGAATGTGGCTCAGTTGACCCGGGTCTACTCTTCATTTACTGCTACGGCTTCCTCACAAGTTATCAGTATAGTTACAAAAGCCACCACTTACGCAATTATCTTAAAATCAATTATTTCTATTATTTCACAAGCAGCAGTTTTTTAAACATATTGTTTCTAACGAGTCCACCTGTTTTATATGCACCTTAAGATTAGCTTATTTTATTACTGTCTCTGTCTGATAGGGCCGGCCAATCGTCCTGGATGGCGATTACATATTTGATCACGTCGGGACCTCGTACATCTTAGATGTACCCCGCGCCACAGTTGACCACGCAGGCGTTTACAGGTTTGTTTTCAATTTTGCGATTTAGAAATGTCGCGTTATTTTGTATCAGGCAGAACGCGAAGGCTGATCTCTACGCTGACCACCTTAAAACAAATGCGTAATGCTTCTCAGTATCACCTAAGCTCTATGCAAATATCGTGAACCTCGGACGGAACATGTATAACAACTAGGCTTAATGAAAAACAATAGATAGAAAGTAAATCTAGCGTCAAGTTAATTTGTTCCTATTTATTTCTATTTCTGTACCACCATATAGTGCGGAGGTACGCAATGCATTCGGATCCCAGCACTCTTCTTGTCGGGTTATTGTAGACCCTCTTCCGGAAGACAGCCTAGCACTTGTACTGGCCCAGGCCGAGGCAGAAAACGCTGTGTCCACGTGAGTGTAGCGACGGATCGGTGGCCTAATCTTCATACATTCAATTTTGTAGTGTTTTTGATTCGACCATCAGCTATTTAGCATCAGTCATTAGGAGAACCGGAGGAGCCAATTTACAGTTGTACAAGGTACCCCGATTGTGTCATTGAGCTCTTTGTTTGTTCCACAACGTCTAAGCGGGGATCGTGGGACAACATTTACACAACTATTCCAAGCACAATAAGGGGTCATGCAGCGAACGAGAAAGAATCTAAGGGCGATCGGTAATTAATTGCCTTCAACTAGCCTCTTGGTTGATGCTTCCATGCTACTAGCTTACTGAACGCAGGCCCAAAAAAGGACAGTAATACTTTTTTATAAATACAAGCAATAAAAAGAGGTTTTTTAAGGTCCGTATTCATAGACTACACTTAATGTGGGGAAATGGGGCTTTATATAGAGTATATTATAAACATACGGGTATCAACACTCTAACGTAAAGCTGTTGATGAACTGATAATATTTGTCTGAGATCACGATCGATTTTTAGTTAAAATTGGTACAATTAAATGCATTAGTCAATATCCCAAAGCTTAAGTGTCGCTTGAGAGTCGTTACGAACACATCAGCACATAATGATTTGTGAAGAAAGCATTTGGGATTATGTATATATATATATATATATATATATATATGTATATAGGCTGTTTCTAACGTGCGTACGTATCAAATATGATTATTTGGTTACGCGTAGACATGTGACAAAATCGTTTGTCTCGTCCAAGAGGACAATGCTGATGCAGAAAATGTCATCGTCAAAAAGCAACGTTACTGCCGACGGTCGACTCGTCAGTTCTGAGGAGCATCAGGCAGCGACGACTGAAAAATACGGCTTCGAAAAGGTATATACCGAAACGATGCCAATCATAGCTTACATTGAAACAGAACCGACTTGATAAAAATAGAAAAATCCCTATTTTCGACTAGGTAGGCACAAAGTTGTATGAAATGTTTCGATCATCCTAAACCACAAAGTTTGAAAATTTTATTAGCTAGCGGCACTAATAAATGTCAATAAAGTCGTTATTTCTAGTGGCTGAAACCGTTGAGTATGAAGATTCCCCGTTAAGGCCTGCTGTAAGCAGGACGACGTGCATTAGTTGGAATTTGTTGCGGGTCCTTTGTAATAGAAAAAAGAGTACGAGATTTGATGTAATAAACTAGGATTTAAAATAAGAGGAAATAACTGAGCCTCGAAAAGTAACCAAAGCCAACAACTTCTGGCAGAACTCTCAAGTTCACTCACGTGGCCATCACTTGATTATATATAGCTTTCTTCACTGTTATCAGTTGGGTGACGCGGTACCATCCGAATACCATTCGAAGGAGTCATTCGGATTCGATCGTGTTGGTGATAACCCGCCAGAGCATTACTACACCAAAGAAGTCAAGGACAATCGAATTCAACACAAGGGCAAAAGTGCTACACAACTCACAGTGAGTGTTTATCTATATATACCGTATTATGCAATGCACATTAAAAAATATACTATTTTTACTGTACAAAATTATAAATAGTATGAAAACAATGCTCTGAAAAAATATCGTAAGGTGGCAATGTATTTATGGGAAATCGATTCTGTATTTCACGTCAATGCCTGTCTATATTAAGCTATTCAACAAGTTCCAACAGGAATAGAATTACATATGCTAGTTAGACGATTTCATTTTTGGGAGATTACGTCAAACCGTTGAAAGAGTCACGATTCACAAACATCCACTAACTTAGAGTATGCACATCCCATAACCCCCGTACCTCCTGCTGAAGTTACTCATTAATTTCAATAGCACCTATTGCCGTACGATACGTAACGCAATCCGACTCACTTAAAAACGTTCTGTAAGACTTGGGCGATATTCTCAAAGAGTTCTATCTTAATGCCGGTCTATGTCGAAGGGCTGCACATATCGGCTTACTCATCACTCCGCGTGAACTTTTGCGACTGACTCAAATACACTGTTTCACTGGCTTGTCGCATGCCGTTAAACTAGTTTTAACACGTGAAGTTGTAGAGCTAAGGGCTACTGAAAGCCAATATTCGAAATTGAGTCCTTTAGAGGAAACGTAAATTAGTGACCCAGGTTGAGAAAGGGAGACAACGCTGTCACGTGGTGTGTGAGTGATTGTGGCTTTGGGCTTAAATATACACGTAAGCAAAAGCGGCATGTTTTTCTACTTGGAAATTATGGTCCGAGCAGCATACATACCTATGCAAGAAATGATCGGCCACTTCGTTAGACTATCCTAGATCAGCCTTCGACGAATCGCTCATCCAGATATTGCCATGCACTCCGCACAGCATGGCTTCTCCGTAGTGGTCTGTTCCTGCTGACTGGTACCCATGAGCACCTCGTAAAGAAATCACCCGCTGGGTTCAAATTTTTTTCGCGTTCTCGCGGTCAGTGATCTGTCGATGAGCGGGCAGTGGTAGGATGCCAACAACCTGAGCATGTACCAGCTCAGACTTTAGCAGATTCGATTTTGGCACACGTTTTATGGATGCGTGTATATATATATATATATATGTGTGAGAATAGACATGATTCAGTCTAGTTACAAAAGCTTAGTGTTGAAATCAAAACGACGACTGGTCACCGACAGAGTCTTGGGGCCCGTGCTGGGTCTCATTCCTTGTGAATTGGCTTCTAACTCATCAGCGTCCTGAAGAACATAGCCAGCCGGCGTCAAGGCTTAGTATTCTACGCCAGTCAACTACCTAGATATCGATGGGTTACGACCTAACAGTGGTAGAAAACTAGAAGTTGTCTTTTATCATGTGCGTAAACTTTTAAGGTGCAACATCGCTAGATGTCACAAGGGTATTATATGAATGTTAGGTGACAATCGTATTCATAAATGTTTTTTCTGATTGATTCTTTATTGATGATTTGATTGATATGAAATGACATCTGTGACGAAGAACGGATTGACGCTATGAACTCGTACACTTTTATGTATTTAATAAGGATACCTACGTTCAACTTCTCAACTTAGGTTACTGGAATATTGGCCGATTTTTTTTATGCTAGCACAAATGTTTTTCAAGTGCGTCACACTCAACAGGTATATTTCGTAATCAATGCAAACGTAATTTAAAACGTGCTTTATCAGGCGGTCATTGTGCGTTTGTTCACGCATCTCGATTGCGTCCCCTTTGCGAGATGCTACTTAATCGACTAAGTTAGAACTTAGTCGCTCTGCTAGTACAAATGAGAGAAAATACCTCAGTCATATTTTATAGGCCTTATAATCACTTGCGGATATTGCGTCCTTGACAGATCGAGGGACCGGCGGCCGAGGGCACTCAGCCGTCCGTGCTATCGGTGCCGGAACTCGCTGCTCAGGCGACCAATGTAACAACTCGAACTTCTGAGCCCAAACAGGTGCGTACTGTGATTTACTTCTTGAATCTTTTTTTTTTTTAATACGAATTATTAGTGATGTCCGGTTCTAATGTGTGAAGGAGATTTAACGTCTTATTTGCATTAGTCATTTCTGACTATTTGGGCCTTTGGGCGAAGGGCGGTAAGGGGAAACATGCCTAAGACGTCCACCGACGCCAATGAAAAAAAGCTGATAATCTGACGAATATTGTAATGTGAGGTGTGATCTTCGTTCAGTTCACAAATCGCGCTGAAGTTTCTGTCCAGGAACCTTATTTAATATATATATATATTAATTAAATTAATATATATATCTCTTAAATCTTGCAGCTATCGCTTCTGCAGCGGTCGGGATCAGCACATATTCCTCCGAAATTTAGTAAGCCACTAGAAAGCGTAGCTGTCTTCGCGGGAGAGCAGGTCAAACTTGAAGGCTGGTTTAATGGTAAGTGCGAATCCTTTATATTTTATATTTTTTCGACAGAATATGCTCGTTCTCTAGCGTTTCGCCAGCTCACAAAGGTTACCTAATGCTGAATTCATTGAGGACAACAGGACGCTGACATCTGCTTTAAATATTTGATGGCCACGTCTTAATGGGTCCTGCTTCGCTGATATCGTATGTATTTGGACGATATTTTGATATAGCTTAACAGTTACAATAGATGCTGGCATATATTTTTTTCTAGGTTATCCGGAGCCTATCGTCAAATGGTCCCGTGGAAGTACTACATTATCACATAAAGCGGATTTGCAGATTACTGTTGAAAAGAGCTACACCTCTCTTGTTATACCCAAAGCCATGCAGAAAGATCACGCCAGGTAATTGCTTCGAAGCCCATTATGCGTAGCTAGCAATTTGCTTTTTGCCCTAAAGCCAACGACATATTCCTGCCAGCTACAAGGTACTTGCACAGCTGGCACCTTATCTTTGCTATCTCACCAGTATGGAATCGATAGAAAGTATCTCCTTCAAGAGATTGTTCTTATCCTTATTTTAGCTTGCATAATCGAACGGGAGTAAAAATCGAAGGTGGATTTTCACACGGTTGGAAGAACTTTTTACTTGGCATTTGTATGAGCGTAACGCCAGGTCTTCATTTTCAGGTATACGTGCGTCATATCCAATGATGTGGGTAGCTCCTCAAGTGCAGCTGATGTAGTGATTCAAAGTATGTTAATAGCTATCTTACAGCAACAGTGACAAAATTTATGGGTTGAAAATTTGTTATTCCTGCATTACATTTTATATGAATGGTTTTACTTACTTCACGAGTGTATGCAAGTTCCACTTTTTGCCGATCTGTATCATGTATCTGGGTCAGCAGAGGTAACCTGTGAAACGAAGTAAGTGATGGTTATTGCAAATATGATTTATCGCTAACTACTTGATATATACATACATGTCTACGATATATGGATTCTAACTATCGATTTATTTTTGCAAAAAAATTTTACTGTCTAGCTAAGCGTGTAGCCCCGCAGTTCACGAGACGCTTGGATGCGCGAGTCTGCAAATCCGGTAGTGAAATTACTCTCGAAGTTGAGGTAGGTAGTACTAACAGGGCTATGGGTATAAAATTAGTGATCGTATTAATATAATAGCTTGAAATTACTCGTATGCTTGCGACCCAACCGGTACGAAATGCTTCAACGAACGTATATTTACTATATTCTTAATCATTCGTTCAGGTGAGCGGAGCGCCTTCCCCCGATGTAAAATGGCTACGGGATGAAATTGATCTAAAAACCCTGAACAAGTATGATATCCGCAGCTCTGCAAATAAGCACACGCTTATTATAAGGGTCAGTATGAATAAAAACAACCAGTCTATTAAAACATCCTGTGAAACAACTATTTAAGAACTTCACATTCGTAAACCCAACCCTCGACCCCATGGGCCTTGTCGATACCTGCTGCACCGTTACATACGTAACTTTGTATTTGCAGCGAGCGGAAGAATCGGATTCGGGACGCTATACTGTTTTAGCTACAAATATTGCTGGAGAGGCTCAATCGATAGCTGATATCTTTGTCGAAGATGAAGTGTCGTCAGAAGAAGAGCGTGAGGTATGTAGAGCCTTTCAGCTAATGTATAGAATGGCGCTATGTTCGCACTACCATAAAAGAGATTTGTTTGTATTATGAGATTAGTAAATTACTGCCCTCACTAAGACAAGATATGTGACTATTTTATATGTCGCAGGTGACTATCCGGGATTACCACGTTCAAGACGAAAAGAAAATGGAGGTCGGTACCTAACTAACGTAAAAAACTAACGTTTTTAGTGTGCCATTTTCTGTGAATTTATATCAGTTTTTATGTTAGGATAGCGTTTCATTCTGCTATTCTTTTATCTTTGTTGTAATACTTCTATTCGCCACTTCTAATCCTAATCTCACAGCTCGATCTCAAGCATCCTGAGAGCTGGGGCGTTCTACTACACTGGCTTTGTCAGAAGTTTCCCATAGAACGAGGTCACTGGGTGTTACATGCTAGAGTTTTTAGTATTCAAGAAAAATCATTGGTATCTTTGAGTCATCCTAATATATAACTATTCAACCATAACTTTATTAATGATCTTCACGCACCTATGCTCATCATATGTAATATTATAAGGTGGGAGTGGTGCAGTGACGGCCTCTCCTTATCGTTATCAACGTAGCTTTTCAACATTGTCCATTTGGTACGTGGGTCCTTAACAAATGTTGCCCCTCGAACATAAACAATGTGCTCTGATATAAGTCTGACACTATGTTTTTACTTCGTTAAATTATTAAGATACTTACCTTCCTCCAGTGACTTTTAATTTCTGTGCTGGTTCGTCCTTTTTCCAAACCTATTTGCGCATGATAGCTTACGTGCCTGTATGATGTTTACTTTGTACGTAAATGCATCGCCTCCACGAGAAGACTAAATTTGCGTTTTCTATGGTATATGCGTAGTAATAGTATCTCTAAGAAGAAAATTTGCAATAACACTCTATTATGTAGCGTGTGCATACCCTTGAATGGCTTTCGTAAACCGAAGAATATCTTTCGAGATCTGTTTGAAGTGGCGTACTTGATGCGCATGCAAATGCTCCTTGTGCATACTTTCAGCGTAAACTGTTTAGCGATGTTGTGGCCAAGTCACATGGGGCGGACACTGGGACCGATCCGGCATCCGGCTCTAGTAACCACACATCACCCATCACCTCATCCCCCAAAAATCACGTACTCTCCAACGGCCTCACCGGTAAGACCGAATCATCTGTAACTTTTCTTGAATTCTGCCCAGCCAAGGAGAGCACATCTCCTCATATTAGCAAGACGCACGGCAAATTCGGACTGGAAAGGACGTCGCTGATGACGATTGGATCCTCAGCAAGGCAAACTGAAACTGCTGTAAAAAGCACGCCACAAGAACAGGCGAGCTCTAAATTCGATTTTGGCCTAAAACATAGAGCGACCGAAAAAAAAGGCGCATCGAAGGAACAATTGTTAGCACCCGTCAAGGCTAACTGTGGAACAAGTGAGACGTGCAAAACGTCACTGATCGAAACGGTTCGCATGCCAGAACTTTGCATGCCATTTAAGTATAGCGAAACAACAGATATATGCACTACGAAACGGAAACCGCTTCCCACACAGGTCAGAGAACACAGTACGAAAAGGACTGCGCAGACCACCGAAAATAGAGTTTCTGTCGAGGAATCAATTGTCTCAAGAGAAACTGTGGTTTCAGTTAAGACTTCAATAGCTGGAGAAGAGAGTGCAGACGGTCAACGTACAAGGGAGACGAATACTCTCGTCAAAGAAGACGTGGAAAAAACTGTGGCAGAAGACAGTAAATCGAAAATTGTATTTCCCCAATGGGATAAATCATTACCTCTATCGGGGCAAACCTTTACTGAAGAAGAAAAAAGTCGCAAAATCCCTCTTATAGACACCGGAAACGAAAGCGCTCTACCAACGAGTGGACATTTTGCTAATGAAACATCTATGAATGAAGGTACACAGATGTCCTTTAGACGATCTCCGGGGTTTCGGAGATCAGAAAGGTGTGAATTTGACGCTGCCGACCTAGAGATTAGGCCTGTAATAGAGCTGTCGGTGAGGCCGATTACTGATATTGAGTCGACTAGTTCCGGAATAGATATCTGGAGCTGTCAAGGTAAAATAGTAAACAATACTCAGCGAAAGGCGCAAGACAAGCCACAAGCGGCCACCAGCGTAAATTATGTGAGTTTGGGAAAAACAATTGGCCGTCATGATGAATGCATAGATAACATTGAGATCACTAGCCGACAGGAAACAGTTATTTTAGGGCCTCCGAGAATACAAACCACTAAATTCGAAACATCCCCATCTACTTCAAAAACAAACAACACTAAGCAGCGGACGAAAGGGATACCCGGACGTTATGACGAGCAAATATCCTTTAAGGACACGGCCAGACATGATGTCCCAGTGAATTCCATGACTGACAAAGTTACTGAGAAAAAACCGTTTGAGGTTTTTGAGACAAAAGACAGAGAGGAGTCCTTTACGGTTCGAGTGATCCCTACGTCGCCAATCTCGAAGATCCCAGAAAGGCTATATCCTCTACACACTGTAGCACCCAAAATCAAAACTGCACTTAATCAAATGAACACAACTACGGTTACTGCTAAGCCTTCAGACGAAGCTTCCGCAATGGAATACACACAAACCGTTACCAGTGAATACGGTCTGATTCCGAAGAGTTCGATTCCAATTGAAAAAACAGATGCTGACAACCCTTTGAAGGCCTTAAATGTGCCACCGGAAAAATGCATGCCTCCGGCAAGATCACAAATAGGGAAGACATCGCATCATGGCTTGGCAGGGTATACAATACATGAACCTGTCTTATCGCAGACACATAAGGTCAAAACTGGTGTTGCCGGGATTGATCGGACGCGTGAAAATCACGGCCCTCAAAAGGTTTGTGTCGATCCTAGACTATAAGCTCCAGAGAACATACGTGAGCGTACGTAATTGTAGAACTTACGATATTAGAACTAGGTTTTTGTTGCTTTAAGTTGTTCTTGTACTCACCTTCTAGTCGAAACAGAAAAGGAATTCGAATATTTCGATTTAAGCTTGCCGTCAACTTGAATTGGCTATAAGGATTGTTATTTAACATTTAAAATAGTCTTGGTACTATACTACACTTCTCACATCTTAGATCTTCAAATGTTTGTGCGGTATAATAAAGTCGATATTACATACGTTATAGATATTTTGACAAAAATTAATTTACGTTCTTTGTACGAAAATTCCATCTGCAAAAATCGACCTGTTGGGTACGTATGTAATTTCGTATGCGTGGCTTATACGATGGGCTGTAAACCCTTTGCACTATGTTTACTTAATTGGAGCAGGCAGTTGTATCAGATAATAGTTTTTAAATTTGAAAATAAACTTCTAGATTAGCCTAAGTCATTGAGCCTGATTTTTGTCCATAACCTTGTCGGATGTTTGTATCGGATGCTGTTTTTGCTTGTTATCCGTAGTTTTATCCAGCATTGTCACTTGTATGTATGACTCAACAGCATGTGACGTCCTCGTGGGTTAATAACGCCCATAGATTTAGCAATAATTTGTATCGATTTCCCAATACTTATTAACATAGAGTAACATTTGGTGATAGATGTTTAATCGTACCATCTTGTAACACTCATTTACTAAAGAACTTAGGCTGTTTTTTGGCGTTTTCCTTGGTACACAACGATCAATCAGCAATTTAGTCATAGACATAACGGTCTGGCTGCTCAGATGTCCTTTGGCTACGCAGTACAGTTTATACGACTGTTCAACTTCGAACTTAAAGAAGTACTTGAACGGTATAGCATGTAATACAAAAGCAGAAACTTTTACCTTATCGATTTACTTTAAGAGACCTTTATTTCCTGTCAATATGTAAAAATAAACATTTTCAAAGCCGCCGATTGTAAAAATGTCCGAATATTATCTCAAACGTATGTACACACTAACAATCCGATAATTAGCGATCTTAGCGAATATATATATATATATATATAGCGATAATTACCTATATGAACAGTTTTAAAAGCGTTTGTTACGTATTTGCAAATTTCGTCAGATGGTATAGTCGTAGTTGTTTATTTGTCTTACTTAAGACTTATTTGTTTATCTTCAAAGTTGAAGGGCTGACAACGATAGTTCCCTGTCGTACGTTCTTTAAAGTATTCGACGTCTTTCTAGTAGTATAGTAGTATAATAAGCTTTCATAGTATAATAAGCTAACGACGGGACTTATTCACAGATGACGATGGTTCAGGCAGAGCACATTCATCGTGAACAGACCCGAGTGATCGAGCGACAAGTTACTCCTAAACCAAATGTGATTAGCCAGTTAATTTTTTGGTATTACGTACGATTATATAAAAAAAAAATGCATAATATATTTTTAGGCTAAATATATTGTTTTAAACCAACGACGATATTATAGGCACTTGAAAGGCTTAGCTAACCGCAAAAGCTTTCGATGCAAAATTGGCAAAAATCTATTTCTGTTGGAGCACAAACAATATTTATTAACCTTGGCCTAAAAATTCAGTTCGAGCCTAACTAGTAGCTATCGTAATTTATGGTTCAATTGCTCCTATTTCTAGGGTTTTAAAATGGAATACGCGTTTAATATACCTCTACGATTATCGGACCTCTAGTCGCAAGCCTTGTCTTATTTTTGTGTATTGGGTTAACTGTTCGGCATAGATTCCTGCGCTTCCCGCACCGGCCCCACCTCCCTCACTTGATTTGCTTTTCAAGAAAGACACGAGTGAGCAAAAGGAGACCATTATTAAAACAACTGTCGACCCTACGAAGATCCAGGAACCGCCGCTTCTACCCCCACCGGTGAAGGTCGAATCTGAGCAGCAGATAACAAAGGTAATTCACCTTTGCAATCAACACCTGTTGTCAAGGGGCTCCATTATCTCACGTGCAAGGAAGGCCTGAACGGCATTTTCGTATATCAGCAAGCATGCATAATTCGTTTCTATGCGATGCAGCGACAGCTCGTGCTCAGTACAATATAGAATTAATATCTTGCTGGCATGATTTTCCAACAATAAGGTAGGTTTATACATAAACAAATGTATGCAAATCTAGAAGTTAGTAATGAACATTAACAAGCACAATCCCGTCCACTTTAATAGCGAGTCGATGAAGAGCACCGTTTGGAAAAGCATGTACACATCTCTCAGAGCATCATGCGGCGTCAACAGCAGTTCGTTCCGCCCAATGTTATGGAGCCAGTCAATTTGATATTTACACCACTGCCATCGACCCCGACGCCAATCTCATCAGATCGAGTCGAATTACCTCCAAGGCTACCCCCGCAGCCGCCCCTGTCGAAGCCTGTTGCGCCAACACCTGCACCACCGCCATCGAAACCCGCGCAGCAACCCAAATCCCCACCCCCACGTCCAGAATTAACGAAACCAAAACCACTTCCCATTGCGTCGCCACCCCCTGAATTAGTGCCTCCTCCCTGGGTGCAACAACGAGCCGAAGTGAAACAGCAGGACATTGAACAAATCAAACAGCAAGTGATTCACCAGCAGCAAAAGATTGTCCTCACCCCTCCAGTGCCCCCACAACCGTTGCCAGAATCATTGCCGCCTCTACAACCTCCGGTTGCTACGAAGGCAAGTCGTTTAGAGGAACCCGTAACCCATAACAGTGTGTTAAAGAGTAGTTCATTACTAACTTGCTAATCAATACGTCGTAATGCACATAAAAGGCTCTAGAAAAATTTCGTATATTATAACTTTGTCTACGTTTTGTAGGTCATGTCTGAGCGAAAAATTGAGCAGACAGCCCAGATACTCAAGTTAGAAAAGATGATATCTTCACCACCGCTTGTTCCACTCCCACAACGAGTCGAGCCAACTAGGAAGACACCAGAGATCGTGAAGCCAATTAAACCAATCGAAACTTCTCCATCGCCAGTGGCTCCAGTCCAGCCCAAACCTAAAAAATTGGTGAAACAGCAACCAAAGGTCGTAGCCGAATCTAAACCGGCTCCCCCACCACCACCGCCTCAGCTGCCGGAGATAAAACCTTCCCAAGTAAAACCTAAAAGGGCTTCGCCACCTTTGCGACCACCACCGCCACCAAAGTTTCGGGACGAAATGCTAACTTACGAAGCGATTCGCCAACAGGAAATGGAACGTATTCAACGTCAATGCAAAAAGATCACCCTGATCGAACAATGTGAAAGACAGACAACTCAGGTTAGTGACGATCGTTCTATGCTGATTGAGCAATCGTTCCGCAAACTACAGTCTCCGCCGAGGTCACCGCCACCCGTTCTACCGCCTGCGGCTTCGCCAGTTCCATCGCGTACGCCGCATCGACCAGCCGAGTTTCATGTCGTGACTAGGGTCTTCCAAAAGACAAGGCCGTTAGATCTTGAAGAAGGCATCACTAAATTCTACAAGGACTATAAGGAAACCAGCAAAACTGTCGTCACAAGGGTAAGAAAGTTTGTGATCCACGGGTATCTCGTTTGAACAGTATGTCTCTAGCATTTACTGACTCAAGTTTATCGAGCAAATAGAATAATGGAATAACTTTTAAAGCTCGCCTAAAATGCTCATGTGCACTAAAGCAGACTCGGACGCCATCACTTCCCCCGGAGCGTATACCAGTAGTATCTGTTTGCCATCTCAGCCAGCCGCCATTTCCGCTAAGGAAGCCCAGTCCAGAACCGTTTTGCCGACTCGAGAAAAGCGAATTGCGCGTCGAAGAGTCCCGCCGGCAGCGATCTGTCTCTCCATGTCTCCTGCAGGAACACATTCGTGAGGTATAAAAAGAGTCCATAAAACGAAAATCTCGATTATTGCACAATGTTGATAGAAGTTAATAAAAACGTTTTACAAGTTACCTTTAGTTCTCGCTAGAGTGAAATAGCCCGCTCTCTAAATCCCCCACTGAATACAATATATGTGGTTACGCTTGGATAGTACATCGCAAGGCGGCTTCATTTCAGAATGCATAATCTTGCATTTGATGGTATAATAATTCGTGTCTGCATAATGATCTGAAAGCTTTCGTAAAATACCTATTTTCTCACGTCAGGTTAAACGAGTGCTACCCCCCTCACCAGTGTGCCGCGTCCAGGAGGTGGATATCCATCGTAAAGAAGTTGCGCCTCCCCCAGAACATATTGATGTCCTGAATTTGACCTCTTCTGTCATTCACATCGAAAGAAAACCATCACCAACGCCTATCTGTACACTTCGTGAATACGGCGTCCATCAAACAGACAAGACTTACCGCGATCAAGTAAGAATTTGCCCTATCCTCTGTGTATATTATCTGCAATGACTTAATAAGTCTGGCCTATGCATTTCTCAGTGAGAGTACAGCTAGTTTTTGCGTTTCATAGACTCAGCTGGTTGACCTTCGGGAGGATTGCTTAGCACGGAGCAGACTGCCTTCTCCAATTCCCATCTGTCAAATTAAAGAGGTCGACCATAAGGTACTACACTTTTTATTAGCTTTAAGTAGTTTTTTAAGATCATTTACTCATTACTAGCCAAGACTTAGTTACATAATTTCGAATAGCAGTTGCTAAGCCTTGGGAAAGCTGGTACCACAACACGAGCCTATTGAGTGAGGAGCGAATTTTTTAGTTTGATTTCAGTAACTGTACCGGTTGTTTTTTGACGATATTATAAGGTGACTGATGGCAGGAGGCTTAATACAACGGTTTGCGTGAATTTAACCGAGAAACAGCCTGTGACACCATCCAACGTAAAAAGTGTGGCCACCGACTCCGCTGACAAAATCTACACAAGCAAGGTTGGATTTTCTTGCATTCATTCTCATGGAGGTATATAACGACAGCTCAGTGTAGACGGTATAGCGCGGAGTTGATAAAAATACAAGACGATCACAAAAGGCCACCATATATTTTTCGTACTATTGGGATACCTCTAAAATACTTCAAGTTGGCCAAGTTATCTAAGCTCTAAAACTGTGTGTCATAATTTCTATTGAATACTACGAGACAAATTTAATCAGCGATGTACAGTTTAACACAACTGTCACTGTAAGCACGGAGTTGACAATTCGGAAATAGTCTACTTCTTTTGATAACATCGTGAACGTGTGCTTTCTGTTTCCAATAAATTAATATTTTCAGTTCTTAGTAAATCTTTGTTCTTCTGCTGCAGTTGTCCTATGTGGATTTGCAGGAGAAACAGGTATCGAGGCCGGTCCCTCTATCGCTGCCCCTCCTCTGTCGCGTGCAAGACAAAACCCGTCAATTCAGGTTGGTCATGCCCTATTTCGCTGTTTGTCAGCGCTAGGAGGCCTAGAAATAGTTGTTCAGTAATAAGTTGTGTATGCCGTATTACCATGAGTCAATCTGTAGTTATATGGGGTTACGGTTATCATATTTAGAAACGTTAGCATTTTGCACTGCGCCCAAATACGTTGACTTTTCGCTGCGAAAATGCAGCTCTAAATCTGTCCAGTTGAATCATTTTATCCATCGGAGTGTCTTATTGTTTTATATTATTTCTAATTATTTTCTTAATAATAGAAAATAGGTAAGGTAGACATCTCAAACAATCATTGCAGATCTGTGACTCCGCCCGCCAGCATTCGTTGTGTAGACAAAACCTACTCGTCAATCAGCAAGGTAAGATTGACAATAATCAATCAATTGAAGTAACTTACAACGCTCTGGTTAATAATAGGACGAAGAATGCAAGATGCACAAACGCTTGCAGGATTATAAGTTTCTCGTCAGGATTTATATAGGCAATTTTTATAGTTCAGTCGTGATAGCATGATCATTGGTCTGACGAACAAGATTGCGCTTTTAAAATAAGTTATTTACCAGAAATCTGATAAATGGTATCGGCGTTCGGTTTAAAATCAGATCGTGGATATTTGTCGCGCCCCACCCATACCTTCTTCCTCGGAAGACAAAGTTTGGATTGTTCAAGATAATCGAGGCAAAGTTCGTCGTAGCGCTTCTGACAGTCGTCGTTTCGATCAAAACTTTAACATACAGGTCGTTTTATGAACTATTATGTGTGACGTTTTTTTCGTGCTTAACAAACGTACATGATTTGAGGCTTACGTTACGCTTTTCATCATCTTATCGTACTAACATGCATATTCAATGTTGTTTAGTTAATCGTAGCTTTTAATTTGCGATCTACATAATCGTTTGTAGTGACAAACAGAAACGATAAATTGTTTGTAATGCTTGTTTATATTGTTTGTAATGCACTTCGTAATGCTTGTTTACGATGAGCTTTATTCTTTTTTTCGAGCCGTTTCGCTTTGTATAAACAGCCTCAAAAAAATAACTGAATTATTCGTTCTTATGGTAAATCAAAAAAATTTGATATCGTTTACAATCAACACGGCATACTTCATTCAACACACATGTACCTCATTTTCACGCTAAAAGCAATAGTGAATTGTCTGAATGATTAATTTCGCCATACACGAGCATAAATAACCTAGCGCACTGGCGGATCAATCTTCTTGAAGAGAGCAGTGAGGAAAAGTAACGGAAATACTTTATCTGTACAGTCTTCACATAGAGACAGCCTCTTTGTGTAATCTTTTTTTTTTCTTGAATGAGCTATATCTTCGATGAAACCTGCAGACTGGCATTCAACGTAGGCCTGACTGAAACGTAACAGCAAAGATATGTCGACGTCTGCTTCTAGCTCTAACACATACAAGACGATAGAATCGGAGTACTAGTACATCTAAAGACGCAGAAGCCTGACGTATGATGCTCGAACGGCCATCGATGTTACTAAGACGTTTATAATAAATTTAAACCTAAACGTAGCGAGATCTCTATTAAAAGATACATCAACCGTAATGGCTCCTGTTACAGGTTACTGAGACAACTCCTGTAGCTGCACCACCGCAGATCCCCGTCAAAACGTTTCAGCCAGTCAAGGTAAGATATCCGTTAAACAATGCAGTGAAATCTAATATTTACCCGAAATATTATATTTTCACTGATACTATTGGTATGGAAACGTTGAAATTTACCGTATCGTTCGCGTCTATCGTTAAACTATGTTAAAACATCACCGTATTTCTATAGCCAGTAAGACATCTGATCTCGGGTGTTGTTGGCAGATACATGAGTATGCAAGGCCGTACTGCTTGAAATCGACTTTAAGAACATGAATTTTGTCGAGCTAACCTTAAAAAAGGAATCATTAAGCAAAAGTATACCACGTCTGGTTCTATGAGTGTAATTGTGCTTGCCTAGTGTGCTATGCTATACTAAATTTCCCTTTTCCGTTTTTAGCAGGTTACGGAGGGCCTGCCACTGCACACAACTCCCGCGTCTGTCCAACGCTTCATACGAACGGCCGAATGGGTTGAAGGGGCTCAGAGTGTTGACCGCAACGTTCTTCTTACGGAACAGGTTAAGCGAAAGGCTCCTACCGACAATCAGGTAAGCCTAGGCTAGTTGCTCTGTATAACAATAATAATAGTAAACGAAAAGTATAATACTCGAGGAGTACTTATTGTTAGAAAAAATAAGAACTTTAAGTTGTTCACTAGGGAAGCTAAGACGAATGAATTTTTAAGAAGTTCGTGAATACCTATGTATATGATAGATTCTTACCACTAGTCTGCCTTCGGGGATCACTCTTAGGTTCGAAGCGAGATCTAACCGCAATTTGTGTTTCCTTCCTATAGACCACTACAAGCATCGTGAGTCAGCAAGACTATTCGACTCCCCGTCAGATGGAACCACTATCGACTTCTGTTTACGTCGACCAGCATACAAAAGTTGTTTCAGCACCGCCTATTCCCCCCGTACAGGTCTGTTTAGAGACTGAATCTGCGACGACTCTCTTATTTATATTGAAACCACGAACGATAGGGATATGAACGAGAACATTCAGGTCCATATGTTCTTTACGATGTCTTTACCTAATCCAGTATTATTTGCTTCATCTATGCTTACTAGAATGGGAACCTTTTCACCGGCATTAGAGACTGATTTGGACATTGACCCTACTCTATGATTGCTTGGTAGCTTGCATCCTAGGAACAGAACTGGATGTCGTATAAAGATATATAAAAAACATTTTGTACAAACCTATTGAAGTAATTTTATCAAAAGGAATTGTAAACCTTACACGACGCAACTCTGTCGAGCTCTATATTTTACTCGCGACGTGGCCTCACGCCCCCGCTTGAACCGAGATGTGGTCCAGAACTGAGTTTTCTGCTCAGCTAGCTTTTAACTTTTTCACGCTCTAAACACTTTTTTATATTGATTCAGGTGACTCCATCATTACCGGTGATCCATCGCACCGACGAAGTGTCAACCGTGTCTATAACAATGTCGGACGCGACGCCCCCAAGCGCTCCTGTTCAGCCGGTGGTTCCCCCTTCACCTAAACCAGCTGCGATGCTCTCAAACGCTCAAAATGCCAAGGGACAATATTCCTTTCGTGACTTCACAGATAGCAAAGTAATTGTGCATGCTTATACCAGTAGTTATAATCATTGATCTTAGTAGTTTCACTGTATTAGATAGAGTCTCAAAATCACTACTCCGAAGCCGATGAAATTGGATTGAAAAAAAAAACGTGCGTACATAATGTAGCTTTGCATTTTGTATTACTGGCGTATTACTCGTATCTTTAGCTATTTGAAACATTTTTGATTGAAACAGATTTCAAGAGATACATCGTCATTCGTGCATCTCGAAACCCACGTTGATGCGATCAGCCAGACAGAACTGCAACGTGCCACAGTCACCCCTCGACGACAGCAGCCGCCTCCAGCCGCCCCAAGTTCCTTTCCTACTCAAGAACCCGTCTACCAAACTTTACCGTCGACGAATCTCACGAGGTCATCGTCAGCTGATTTCAGTCTCTTTACACGACATCAGGTCAGAATTAACTACTATAATAATTAAGAAATTAGCTTGGTTATATATACGATTTTTCTGCGCCGCCCCCTTGAAATTTCAGCTAATAAAATAAGTAAATAAATCGAAGTTCGAAATCGTAAGAAAGCTATCTAAAGTGTGTCTGTTGCACTTTTGTGGTCGGCTACGAAAGAAACTATATTGAGATTAGATTTTCCAATGACGCAGTCTCAACATTTTTTTATAGCTCGCCCAGCGTAAAGTAGACACAACCATGAGCTCTCGACGAGACGATATCCGTATGGCGTTATCAGAGAAGATTTCGAACTTTAAGGAGAGAGAAGAGAGTCGGCATATCCAGGCGCCCTGTACATTGCCTCATAGACGTGTCGCTTGCGGAACGAAAACCTCGTTGTTTACGAGTGGCTTTGAGGAGCTCTCCAGTCCGATGCAGACCGAAACTCAAGCGGTATGCACTGCTCGTCCAGCCTGCTCTAGCCTAACAAAAAAGGTTTCTGCGAACGGCGATAACGGCGCCGATATCAACAAACAGAAAATCAATGACGAAGCACTAACAGAAATTTCGGTATATTTTAGAGATCTACTTAGTTACACATCTTCTGATGAATCTAGGCCTACAAATTTACACGGTGACAATTGCAGTCCTGAGAGGCGAAATTCTCATTTGAATTCTAGCAGGTAACGGAAGATAGGAAACGAAGGAGCTATTTGAAGCAGAGAGCTGCCCAAATGCGTACAATAGAATAATTGAACGAGACATCTTTCTGCAAACGCTAAAAATTATGGGCGGGATGACTGAACCCACACATTAGCCCAACCCTGTTATGAGCCATATAGTACGGTAGTCAGCAAACGATGTGTGTACCGACAACCTTTAGTGTTTATTTTACTTATACATATATATATATATATGTATTAAGTAATATTGGTAAATGAGCTTACCTGTAACATGGAGCAGTCACCATTTGAAAATGTGTTGTATTTCCAGCAAGTTTGTGGTAAATGTTTGCCAAAAATAGCTGATGTGATCATTTTTGTTGCGTGTTCAAACTAACCAATGTCCGTAATATGCTAAACCAGAATCCTGATACTTCCCACAATCAGAATGCACAGAAATTCGTTTAGCAGTTGGTAAAATGTTCTGCGTAGTACAGTATAAACCCGCTAAGCACGAGAAATATCTCTGAATGCCCCTATGGGGGTGTGTGTGTGTGTGTGTGTGTGTTAAAATGCAATGTTTTGGAGATCTATTTGGTAAAATTATAAAAATGTTTGTGTAATAAAATACAGCAACTAACCAGTGTCTTGAATTTATAGTTATACTTTTATGTACGGTCATTGTCTTGAGGGTGTACCAAGCCTAAAAGCACTATCCTAGGTTATCCTGAAGGTCTGATTTGCAGGTCTCATATGTACCGTAGATGTGATAACGTTACACCTAGAATTCTACATAGTTTTAGGCGCGAAAGCTCATTGTGATCAAGTGATCGTTGAATAGTAGAATATTGCAAAAGAATCGTCTGTCGGTAGCGATTCTGATCCAAACGAACTTTGAGTTATATAGTCCGGTCTTGTGAAAGCTCTATGCAAGTATATCTCACAAGTAAGGACGCTGCATGACCAAAGTTCACTAGGGCAATATACGATCTAGCATTGTGGTCCGTCAAAGGAGCGCACGGATTACACAAGGCTGTTTGATGAGACCTCCGCAAATTTTCGCGGCGACGAAAAGTCTATAATCGACTCTTAGAGATGAACTAGACGTCTCACAGCAGTCTTGAGTTCTTGCCTTAGTATCCTGTTGTTTGTCTCAGGTCCTTGTATTCAGCCTTATCTCAGTAAGTTGATGAAACCCTTCAGTAACAATTGTAAAATGTAAAAATAGAAAAACTGGTTCAATGACGGTTTCTATGAAGATTTGATATTAGTTGACTCAAATGAAATTTTATCTCAGCAGCATGGCCTTTTTTTGCGATTCCCGACGAAGACATACGTTTACTACTTGGGCTTTTTTTTTTTTTTTTTTTTTTTTTACTACTGAAATGTAATATGTTGGATAGTTTTAAGTCTAAGAGAGCAAAAATGAGTACATTTGATGAAGAGTAGTTGCAACATTTGGTTGGTTTCGAGACAACTTATATAACGAATAGTTACGTAATTCATCAAGTTTCTAGCGTCGAAAGTCTAGGGGGAAAATCGACCGATGTACGAAAAGTAATTTCGGTGATGCGAATGCCGAAGTTAGCCTGTTATGGGCCTAGCGGTAGAAGTTAAAACTTAAAATTTGCGCATTATTGCTAAGAGTGCAAACTGTGATCTATTACCTAGGAGAGTTGTGATGTTGCAATGTTAGGAGCAATCTGGTAGTTGCTATTACCGATACTGTTTCTGAAATTGATTTATCCAAAGGACGACTTTGTCAGATAGCGAAGAGCAACATTGCATGAGTTAAGTGTACTTCAATTTGCTACAATGTTTATTAACCCTTCCGTTAATCTACTAAACATTAAAAACACCGAAGTGTGTACCGTAAAGGGGAGAACGCACGTAGATTTTAACACACCTTCAAGGATCCGTGAATAATGATAGGACAATTCAAAAGCTGCTACCGCTGCCATTGTTAGCAGGCGATTTTCACATATGTAGAATGTAATATATTGAAATAATGCGCTTGTTGATGATAGGCATGTGTGTTAAACTTTCGCAGACTTGGCCACCACGCGGTATCATTAAGAGCGCACCTTCGCCTGTTAGCAAAAAGAAGACGGTGATTATCGAAGAGAAGCCAACTCATTCCTCTCAGGTCAGTGACCATAAACCAATGAAGTTTGTCGAGCAAAGTTGACTACTCTTTAGTTACCGGCGAGTATGAAGTTCACTCGATATCGCTTTATGTTTCCATAGGTGTTCATTTAGAGAGCACCGACGGAAGTTTACCCTATTTCGTTAGTGGCATGAAGTCAGTATAAACCATGTACTAGAATAAAAAATATTATATGGTAACAGATAGACGCTAAATCATAGTCAGACGGAGAATGGTTTCCTTTGATCGGCATACAGGTTCGTCCCCCGTGGTTCCTGCAGCCCTTAGTCGATAGGCTCGAGCGAAAAGGTGCAAGAATAACTCTGACATGTATTGTCGAAGGATGTCCCATGCCAACCATTCGTTGGTAAGCTCTTAGCTCCAGATATTTTGTGCACGTTTTAGTTTGAAAAAGAATCTTATCTTTTTGAAAGTCAATGCGTTATGATTTTGGCCATTGTAGCCTGAATAGGCATATGTCTAGGTGCAGTAAGTTAACGATCGCCAGTGTTCGCTTCGATTAGGCGATGCCGTCCATATATGACGCACGTCAAGCCTGGACGTATATTGAGAGTATTCGTGGTGGTCACTTACTTCCAAGTTACTTTTTCTCTCTTTTAGAATTTGCTACCCAGTTGTAAAAGAACGATAACAAAAGGAACAAAATCATTGTTGCTATTAACAAAAATCAAGTGCATACGCACGCTACCTGCTAAATCGCAATCTGCGAAGGAATCGCCAAACTGTAGTAGACGCTTTTTTTAGATAACAAATGCTTACAAAAAAAAAAACTCAAGTATCATGGATTATATCGTTGACAGGTTCAAGGATAATATGCTTCTCGCGAATGGTCCTGACCATCAAATATCGTTTGACTCAGGTATAGCGAGGCTGACCATACCTTATGTGTTTCCACAAGACTCCGGAAGGTACGTGAGTTGTTTTCATGTAACGAAATATCTGCCACTGAATTACAAAAAGCTTAGCCGGCAATTTCATTGTCAGCCTAAAACAAGGTTATATGAGTTATCGACGTGGTACCCAGTTAATTTTCCACATGTGAAAACTAAGCGTGCCCTGATAGCCATCTTTCTCAATGTCTAGATCCGAACCAGAAGTTTCGTACACTAAACGAGGCTACTGATTGTGGCTATAGCAAACAACGACCCTATGAATTCAAATGTTCGTACACGGATACTTGTTATGATATCTACATTAGGTACAGAGATTTAATGGCTTGAAAAAAGGCTTTACGGTAATGTGCAATCTAAGAACATTGCTCGTTTCAGATATGTGTGCACAGCCACGAATGTCGCTGGCAGCGTGATCACATCATGCCTTGTCCATGTCAACTTCTTTAAAGGTGTGTCCTTAGTGCACAATACTTACTAAGTTCAATTTTCTACGATTCAATACGATTATGTAGTGCTCGTACAACGAATTCAGTAACATAAGTTATTTTTATGTCTATCTCAGCTCAGTATTTTCACGTTCGCTGTTATCAATCGGCAAATCTCTTATCTTACATGCGTATCAGTAATACCTGTGCCAATTCCAACACTACAGTCCTATTACCTTACTTCATAATTGAATACCAATCGATTGTCGAAAACGTATTTAGTAAAACGTAAAATTTCGAAGTTTTCAGCCTTAGTTAAAGAAAATATTTCTATATTACTAAATATGCGTGCTTTTTTTCTTTATCGGGGACGTCCCGCAGTTTTCCGGACACGCTATAATTCCACCATTGTAAACCTTTAGAGGTTTTTTTGGCGAAAAGTTATAACAAGTGATTTCTTTACATCCCTTTACTGAAATTAGATTAATACCCCCAAGGGAGTTTTGAGGAAGCCGAAGTAGATAACAGTCTAATGGCGCACGGCTAATACAATAAAGTTTCCCGTCCAGGTTCTTTTAATTTTGCCTGATTTTTTGTAAAAATTATTGTTGCGCGCGATCCACTTGTCGTCTCGATGGTGTCGCCACGTTTCTATAGGGTTTGGCAAGGGGAAATACAATCTATTTTGTCAATTTGTGTGACATCCGAAAATTTCTAGCCAACTTAGTTGAAAACTATGGTGGATGTTTAGTCTCTGGGCGGCATAATGGCTACTGAAGTGCCGGTGTTGCTCAACCTCCGCAATGATTTCATAAACTTTTTTCCGTAACTGATGGACTCCTACGAAGAGCATCCTTCCCATCAAAATTTTCAAGACAAAATGACCTTTTGAACCGCATCATGACACGTCTCGGCCATCAGTTGGCCTGGGCAGCATTTATCTGGGCAGCATTTATGCCGTTACCGTATAATAGAATTATAAAATATAACAAATCTCTAGAAAAATGTCACCTTTCAATCGGAAGTATGACTAACACAGTTACTGCTGTCAATTCTCAGCTGTGGAAAAGTGACCCGACCTGGTTCACATTATTTGAGATAGATAGGTGACTTTGATGAGAGGGGCAAAAAGGGTAAAAGCAGAACCAAGGAAGAACTCGTTTCAAATATACGTTCCAAGTTATACGTTAAAAAATCAACATCGCATGTCATTGCTGCAAAATAATAGCGGGAACTATTCACGCTAGAGCCTTGGCAGCGGAATAAGGGTTAAAAATTTCGATAATTTTTTCTATTTTCTAAATATGCAAGATAGATTTATTTGTACTGGTAGCAATGTTCAGCGATAATGTAGGCGAATATGACATTAAAGCTTTTTCTTTAACTTACCAATAATGCAACTTTTCGTTTAATTTAAAAGTGTTTCGTATAAAGATTTTGCCAGTATTTTTGTAAAGGGGTGTGATTGTAAAAATTTGGAAAATGTTAAACGTTTCATCAAGCTTCTTTTGGTATCCGCATTGCACGAATGAAGCGTTCACATCAAAGGAAACTATATATATATATATATATTCAATCTTATGAATCAATATCGTAATTTTGCGTTGTGAAAACTACTGACCTTCGTAAGAGCAACGATGCGTCCATTTCCAGAACACGGAGCAGTGATCGACTTGAGACACGCTTCTTTTAACGCTTGTATATTGATATTCAGTTGTGGAACGTCAGCCTTAAAACTTGAAAGGCAGCCGAAAATATATATGACAACAATTCTGCCTTATATTAGAGTTTTCGAAGTTGCCGAACAGGCCGCCTTCCTTTGTGGCAGGCCTCGGGAAAACAAACCGTTTTAGCTAGTCAGATGCATAGCAATGCAATGAGACCATCCGCGTACATGTACGTCCGCTCGGGTTCATATCGCCGCCCTTATACCTGTATAGCTGGTTTTTTTTCCAGGCCGGGCATGCAAAAGCAAGAGACCTTGGGCTGAGCCTTCCCTTTTCCACCGATTAGTCCCTCATTGTTCTCTGAATCTGATTATTTCTCAGTGTTTAGCTAGGTGGCTTCTAAACCAAGTACCGCCAGGTGTTAAATTGTACTTTGGACAATATAACCATAGGAACAATTTAATGAACCTTTCTTTTTTAGGTATTCTGAACTTTTCTGAGCTGGCCAGCAAAATTCATTCGCATATATTGCAAACGTACCTCACATGCCTAGACGAGCACAATGATTTTAAATTATTTTTTTAAAGCCACAACGGTTCACGTCTCGAGAGTCGTCCGCTATTCATTTCTTACCGAGCCAGAGCTAATATAAAATTTCCTAGACTTTTCATACTCGGACTCATCGTCAGCATTACCGTAGTATTGCCATTGCGCTCTCTCGTGGTTAACATCGTGCATCTATTTTAGGCTAGTGGAGGAGCTGAAATTCAAGGTAAACAGTTTCCGAATTTATAAATAAGTATATAAGTAACGTAAATAAGATCTCGCATCAGTCCGATTTTGAAAATAAGTGTTTAATAGGATCCACCCACACCGTTCGAGATCATTATCGTGAATTATTTTGTCGTTGCCCGCTAGATGGCCTCTGTCCGAGAGAAAAACATTTAACAGACTAAGTGGGCGGGTGACGAGCGTCTCGGAATAGGCGACTCATGACCAAAATCTAAAAGAGACTTGCCACCAGCGAGAACTCCTGAGGCCCCGCCTCAGAACAAGAAATTTCAGAATGGTGACGGAGCGGTTCTTTTACCACGACTGTCTAAGCTGTAGCTCCTGGCAGCATGGTTTAGTCATCAGCTATATGTGTCAACGTTCAAGCGCCCTTATTTTGGGACAGGACCACCTGCAAAAGGGTTTCAGCTTAGGCTTATCTCTGACAGTTCCCGGCCGGCCTTCTATATCTATATAATTTTTTTTTTTTGTTGTTTCGGGAGAAGCTTCTCTTACATTTAGTAGAAGTGAAATTGTTTACACTAGTTATGGTACGATCGAATACGGAACAAAAGGTCCCTGGCCTGTCAATTATTCGGTGACTTTTTTAGAATGTTACGTTTTCGTTTTCCAAAAGGTGCCAGAACGTCATTCTTCGCTTTGGTTAGAATGACATTTTATCTGAGGTCAGATCGCGCCTTTGGAAAAGTTGCGCTTTTAACAAAATAACGCTGCAAAAATAGCTCTCTGACTTCTGACTAAGCTAGGCTAAATCACAAGCAAGGAAGTAGAGGAATACATAAAATGATTATATTAACTAAAAGTATCAAACATTGACAATTCATCTATAATTTGGTTCTTTCCAAAACGCCTGCAAGGGAAAACTGGTGCCATAGTTGTCGCGTCATCGATGATCAATAACGTCGGTTTTAGGTTTTAGGGATCTTCTTGAGGGGGGCGCGAATTTACATGACGATAGGTTAGCGCTTTCAGCAATCGTTAAAAGTGCCCTAGAGCGACGTTTCAGCTCATTTTGAGATTACGTCTGGCAATTTAGGCCAGCACTTGTCGTTGTACATTGAGTACATTGAGATTTTACGTTGTTCCTCTCACATATAGAAGCCTTCTAGGGTGGTATTTACCCAGAACGAAAAAGGGTAAGAAAGTGGAAGTGTTCGAAAATCAAATTCCATATATAACTAGACAGAAAATGCGCATGGAGACGTCTATATTCCAACCGAACAGAGACATCCGAATTAGCCGCGTAATCCGAGGGTTATTTGAGATCTGTGATTTTTGACGAAATCAGACGATTCCGAATCGGAATTACTTAACTGAAGTGTACACTAACAATACTGTTTACGAACTACCTGCGAGTTTCTATTGACAAGATTATTATAGTAAATTAACAACACGTTGTCGTTAATTTCTATATTCTGTGGAACAGATCGTTGAGTATTCTCACGTCGTTCTATGAAATAAGGTACCCGCGGAGCGTACATCAGCTCAGCTTCAACAAAGCAATCCAATGCGAAACATACGAAAACAACTCGGAAGAGTATCCATGGGGAGCTAGACTGCTTACGGAGATAGAGTTATATAAATATCTATATAAATATCATAAACTATCGTTTATCATTACGTTCTATGTTAGAAAAACGCATTTTCTGAACTGCATTATAACTTGGAGTAACCTGTAACTTCCATTGGATCCCTACTGAATTCCAAGTATATTAAAATTG
Organism: Varroa destructor; assembly: GCF_002443255.2. Taxonomy (NCBI): domain Eukaryota; kingdom Metazoa; phylum Arthropoda; class Arachnida; order Mesostigmata; family Varroidae; genus Varroa; species Varroa destructor. The sequence goes on along the minus strand of NW_019211460.1, from coordinate 6,990,848 downwards.
AATTATACATGGAGCGCTAGTACATTAAGTGCTAGCTTAAGTACAACCACACGCACGGAAAAGGACGCCACCCGCATAGCAGCTTCCTTGCGTGCAAATATTACCTGAGAGAGGTACCTTATACGTGACCCTGACCAATGCAAGACAAAAGCTAGCAATTGTATCAGCACGAGCTAACACCTGGACGAGACCAGTACAACGTTAAAGACGCTTCAAAGTTGACCGGCATCGGTCACCAAAACGACTGGGTAAAGCCAGCTAGAGAAGTTTAGCTAACGTGAGCCTATTGTCAACTTGAAGAAAGCATCTGACCTAAGCCTAAGCCTAAGCCAGCTTTAAAAGCATGCAATTAAATAGTGCGATATGGACCAAGTTGTATGTGTTTTTGGTACTTCACCAGGGGAGGTGTAGTTTTGAAGCACTATTGTTGCCGCACTCGCTGCTAAGGTCACCAAATTTGTATCCATATAAACACCCAACCAATTCCATTTTATATAGCGCACGTATCTGTGCTCGTAAACGCTTTAGGGTGTTTTAATATCTTTGAAAAAATGCATGTGTGTGCACTGTCCATATTGCCAGACTTTTTGTGGAATCTTAAGCTAATTACGATGATATCTGGAAGAGCTCTCGGATAAGACAGATATTAACAAAACTGGGACAAGTTTTATACACACAATTGTCAACAGTAACCTTTCCTGTAAGCTGTACATTTACTTAGTTTATGAATACGTTTTAGAAGTGTGTGCTTCAGAATAAATCTGTATTAAAACCCCACAGAGAATTACTAGTAGGGATAGTAAGATCTGAGTTTATAGCAAAAAAGAAAATCTAACACAAAACCGATATTCGAATTTGTTCCGGGCTTTTGACGATCATAGTTATGGCGGTGACAGAGAGGACGCTGTATGCCCCCCCCCCCCCCACATTGTCGTCATTTGTAACAGCAGATCGGATTATTCCGAAATCAGAATGACGCTAAGCTCTTGCCCGGTGTCCTGATAACACGTAACACGACATGAATTCGCACGCCCGGCATGCTCCTCTGATAACTGAGAAATGAATCGGACTTCAATCAAATCTCATATCTCTTCGGGCATGTTACCAAGAAAGTTCGACAATGATCCGAAGAAAATTATATGAGACTGCTAGTGATTTGCTGTCGTGTTTATATGAAAAGATGTACGAACACTTCAAGTTAAAGGTCACTATACACAAGGATTACGCTGTATCGTTTATTTATATCTTATCATTCTGTTTGTTTGGGAAACTAAGGCTTTATTTGGTAGCCATATTCATTTAATTATATCATCACACGTAAGAGGCAGCGTATAGTGTAACTTAGCCCTATCACAATCCTGAGGCAAGTTGAATTTCGAAGTTTACAAACATTTCTGATACAAAACTTAATTCTTGATACAAAAATATAAACTAAATTGATATGACAGAACGAAACCATGATTAATTGTTGAACTAGTGGTCAACAATAGTAATACGATGTGTACCTATAGTTAATGAAAATACAATGCAGCAGTCAAGTAAATGCTGATTTCTTCGATAAAGCCCTCAGAAAGGGCGAAGAAGTTTTTTGTTTTTTTGTTGAAATATAAGTAGGCAACTAGGATAACACTGTCGATGACTCAACACGTTGGTGGCAACATTGATGACATAATTATCATCCCCGGCTGCTGCCATCGCTTGCCACTCAGTCGAACTATTTCGGCTATGGCCTGGCGCAAGGCTTCTTCTTTGGATGCGGCCGAGTATGAGTGTTCCTGTCGTCTACGACCGTTCAATACGCACTCTAACTACAATGCCTAGGTTCGGCCTATACTAGTACGGTGATTACTCTAGGTTTAAGCCTAAGGAGGCTGGTCTATAATGGTGCCGGTAAGTCGACTGACTGCGGCAGCCGTCTGGCGTCGTGAGCAGCACCGATGGCTACCGGCACGAGGCCTAGCGTGATTACACAGCAAAATATGTTGCAAGAAAGCAACAAGCAGCTAGAGCAGCAGAGCGGTGGCGCACAACCAGTCGACACAGCAGGACATAATAGGCCGCATCTTGCGAGAGACCGGGCGTGTTTTTCGGCTTCAAGGCTTGGTTATCATAGATTTCCAGCCGGTTCAGACAGGCAGCCTGCTTACCTTAGCTAGCAGTCCTGCGCACCTCTTTCGTCAGTGGTTGTCTGGTGGGTGGAGAGAAGGCCGGAAAGGGCTTTTCCGTGCTTGTGCCGTAAAGAGATATAGGCAAGATCCGAGGCTCTAACGAACAGAAACGAACTCCAGGCCAACCGACGGTGCGTTGTCACTAGCTGCCTTGTCATACCACTAAAAACTCAAATCTTGCTTTTTTTTTCTCTCTTTGCCTTAACTCTTTGCACACAGTTCTACGAGGCTCACTTTTTACGAGGTTTTTCCCTATCCTTAGTTATGCAAACGTTACTTTCATATGTATCAGAACCGAGTGACCGAGGAGTGTCGAATTTTATTTACTGTGCTATTACGCGTCCGTTGTTAAGTCTTAGTAATTTTTGACCCTTCAATATCACTGGTATCAACTTATAATTGAAAGAAAACCGATTGCATAAATGTATCTATAGCCTAAAGCCCCTAATTATAATAGTGTACAGTGATTTGATAGAGAAGTTGATATTAGTGAGTGATCGTGACCAGCATGTGCCATACAAAGGAGTAGTTATCCTATTCTCAATAGCTTTAGTTCTAAGGATTACAATGTGCTTGTACTTCTGTGCAATTATGCTGTCACCGCACCTCTGGATAAAAACGCTTTTGAATCGATAGTAGATGAATCCACAGGATATTTTCAGTTAAAATCTTGCCATTGTCTCGAAAAAGACTTGTACCTTGTATACTGTGATAAGCATCGTTGGTACTCATCCACCCAGTCTAGACATTGGCTCGCTGAAAGCTTTCTATAATCAGCCCCAACAGTAGCTCGTTCTCGTTGTGCTTAGCTGTATTTTTGAAGGCTCGTCGGTCCTTCAAATGGGCCTTCGAAGATGCTCGTAAAGGGTGTAGCAGCACTTGCGAGCTTCAAGGAACACTTGTCATGTACAGTACGAAGCAAACGAGTTCGGCGTGAAAGTGAATTATATATTTAAACGTTCAAATTATCTCGATTCGACGCTGCTACCATGAATACGTTCCACGCCATCGTTCTTAGCTATTCGATATAACTAGATGAAATCTTCACGTCTATGACTAGTTATTTGCCGCATTATTTTTCGGCTTGCAATGCAAACTCCTACATTCTAATGACCGATGGTTCCTTTTTGTGTTACAGATCCAGGGATGGTCTTTTCACCCCCCGTGAGGTAAGTTTACAGCGTTTTGTCTTTGTACCCATTGTGTTAGGCTTCGGATATTCGCACGTAATCGTAAGATTTTTTTTTCTTCACTTCTAGTTTCTTACTTAGAGGAATTTTAGTTACTTAATCACTTTTCGTCGTATAGTGCACTTTTATAGAAGTTCTAGATTTGTATGATACGAGATAGAAGAAGTTCTAGATATGAGTACGGCAACAGATGGTATTTAAACAACTAGTTTATATAAATAACAAACAGATTAATTGTATTCTACAAACGAGCGGGTGCAAAGGTTCGCCTTGGAATGTACGTGCTCTTATTGGTCTTCAAACGGAGATACCTACAATCTTAAGCTTCCATAGCTGCTAGACCTGTTCCATTCTGCTAGATCGCAAGTGTTGGGAACGTTGATCTTTGTTATATATACATTGTTTTGCCAGTTTGTTGGCTGACTGTGTACGTCGTACGATTGTGTTGATGATACAAAAGTTGGCACTCTTTGAAACGAAAGATACTATTTATTTTACAGTAAAGATATATTACTCTACAGTTTATTCTGCACTTATAATCAGGGGATATTAGGACGCCTTGTCCTTTTAAGATTCGCTGCGAAACATGTCAAAGCAATAGGCATCTGACGTTAAATAGGTTCCTGAAAGGCACACGTTTTTGCCTGCCAAGGGCCTAGTGTTTCCAGCCGTATCGATTTGAGCTTGCTTGATACAGTTCTCTAGCAGATCGGAACAACGTTTTCAGCTTCCATAAATGACCGCTACGAGGTTTTACCTGCTTAATGTGTAAACAGTTATGGTCAACGTCACTTTTGACAACAGAGTGAAATAGATTTAGTAAATCAAAGTCATCATCAATTACCCTTATGCTTGCACTATATTGACTAAAGCGTTTCTAGTATGCTTGGCATTATCTGGAAATTTTGTGATTCAGTCAATCTAACAAACGCTCGCACTGCGTCCCCATGTACTGTAGACCGATTTGTTTCTGCCTCGCGCTACGACTAGCAATGAGTCGCTAACGAGAATAGAACGAACAGCCGCTTCCCTGAGAATTCGAGAGGGTTCACAACAACGAGCACCACGAAAGGATGAGCTCTAGTAGCGGCACAGACAAAAAAGTATCCTTAGAAGGTTCCTGCGATGGTGTGGGGAAAAGCAATGGTCATAGTAGCTAGACTTCCATAGGAATACCCTACTGGTTACAGAAGTTATATGTGACTATCTTGGGGATTCTTCCATACCGAGCGAGGGTAGGCAGCGTTTAACATTGGCTCAAGCCGAAACCGAAAAATTGTGTGAGTTCCTACATAGTCAGTTTGCTTCTGGCGGAGTTAAAAGAGCTCTATGGTAATAGAAGACTCTTATTCAATGATTCTACTACTAGAACATTGTGTAACAGAGATAGATCGTTCTTTTGGATCGAACTAGAAAAGATTTTACCGAACTGTACATGAATGACTGCAAAAATTCAATATCGAGCCTGGAAGAAATCCCGTTTTATGATACTGCTAATGAAATATACCCATAAATATATATATATATATATATATATATATATATATATATGTGTATTTAATTGTGTGTTGTTGGATTAGCTAGTTTTCGTCAATAGAATTTGCGGTGATCAGTGCCTTCGGGGAAACAGATGCGCTGACTTCAGGCTTCAACCTTTGTTTGAAAGGCTTTCCGTCTCCATAACGACTGTACCATTTGGTATTATTAGGAATGATTCTTCTTCTTGGACGGAACTGTAGAAAAACTTATTTCTCTACCCAATCCGTTTTTTGCGTTTTCGTGTGAGAACATGTAGAACGTTCACGATCTCAGTCCCGATTGTTTTCAGCCTAATTCATGCTCCGGGAAAGAGACATTGTACGATTTGTAATAAACCCTCCGTAGCCCGTGTATGAACAGTTTAACAGTCTTTATCGGAGAACAGATTAGCGAAACACACGCAAATAACAAGAGTGGAAAGTGTATGATAAGATTTAATAAGCTTTATTGACTAAATTATACCGAGTTAGTGTGTTTTCAAGCATGCGGCAATAGGAGTAAAACCAAATCGAATATAAAAAGCTATATCGCATACGTTCCACATGAGCTTGTGTGGGTCGTATGGGACATGGGCGGCGCCATTTTGGTTAAGGCGTTTTAGTTAGTAGGCTCGGAACGTTTCTCTTGCCAGGTTGATAGGTGAAGGTATTAGCTGAAACCATTTTCGTCAGACAGCATATAAGAAAAGTACTCGTGGGAGGGTGTTGATTTAGGAGACGAATTATTTCAATTCCTGCCCGACTCCTATGACCTAAAGCTATTTTTAACTAAACATAACAGCGCATATATAGCTAAGGGCCCCAACACGAAATATGTATAGGTAAATAACCTATAACCTAACCATAGCTGTTAAGTCTGACTCTGTACACAACCTTCGCACCAAATTGAGTATTATTTCTATGACTATTTAGAATTTCCGTCACCATTTTGATGTACGACAAACATTTCATTCCTTTATTCTTCTTAACTAGACCTATGATGCAAAATAGAGAGAGAGCTTTCTTTTCGCTTCAGATTCACGTTGGGAAAGATTTGCCCACAGGCAACACCCAGAGACACATCCCCTGATGGGACAGGCTTTACAACCATCTCGCTTATAACAAAATAGAAAAATCCTTTATCATTCTGTAGTTTTTGTCTAGTACTTTACTAGCTCTAAAACATTCTAGAGTTGATGCCCTTACTAAACAGCTCTGTATACGGTACTAATACATTACGAGTACTTGAATCTAGTTAATCGAAGATGATCAAGTACCGTATTAGTTATAATTCGTTCCATCAGGGATGCTGGCAATGTCAGTTTTAGATGGGCGGATAACCAGACAGCGTTCTGCAAGGTCATGTCGATGTTCTAATGCCTCTAAATTTTTAATGAGAATCTTCTAAATTTTGTCGGTTTAACGATGCCGTTAGCTCTGGTGGCTGATACTAGCTTGCATTAGGTACATTGAATGGGGATGAAGTAGAACTGTTCGTCTACATCGACCTCGGTATCGATTTTGGTCTGATTGATCTGCCTAGCAGTCAATCGAAATGAACATATTGTGGTGTTGATATAAATTGATTGTGTCTACACGATACCTCTGAGTACATGTCGTACCAATGTCATGTTCAAAGTTGACCCGAGTGATCTGTAACCGCTAGCGACTCCCAAAGGATTCAGTTAGCCGGTTGGTAGATAAATCCTATAATTCGTCTCGTGTCATGGATGCTGAACTTCGAGCTATACAATCGGATCAGCGCTAGCTTAGTATCCCTGCATATTTTTGTGCCTCGCGACAATTATTTGGGATGTATTTTAGGGCCGAGGACCGGGTAAGCCAGGTGTAGAAATTCTAACGACAGCCTCATTTGCAGTGCTTTGGTTTTCAGCTGGCCGTCACTTGTCGTAACGGTCTGATAATTTCGCCGATACGATAGTTTATTTTTTTTTTTTCTATAGTATTAGCTTATTATTGTTGATGTTACACGCGGAATATATACTATCCAGTGGTAGATTGTGTTACCTACTTAGTAGAATCATAGAGTCTATAAGCGTATCGATAAGGATGCATACGCCGGATTCAACTTGCTTACTTCAGCAAGCAGCTAAAAAACTGAACGCCGTTCTCAGAAATTCATTAGTGAACTCTTCTCATTAAAGGAAGCTCTGAGAGATGCAGATACACTTGTTAATTCAGTAGGACGTTTGCAGTGCTAGTTGACCGATAGAGCCCTCCAAGGTCTTCTGCGTCGAAACAAGGCTTACATGTGTTTCACAACAAGCTTACAATAGACTAGCCTTAGGTATAAAAATATAGCTTTCGCTTTTCCTAGCATATTCAAGTAAACATATAAAGATATTTGCTTGAATTGGTCTTAGCTTCAGCGTATAGGAGTTTAGACTTACGTCCTGGAGTTTCATTCTGTGTGCAGAGAAAACCAACTGTAGAGCTAGTAAGTTTTCATTTGGTACAAGGAAATCAACAGCTAGTTCTTCCTGTAAAGCCAGCTTAAAGCCTTATCTAAAGTAGAGAACTGGAATCTCGGCGTAAGGCTTGGCCAGTAGTGCTGTCCCGATAGTCTATGAAAAGCTCCTCAAAGATTTCCAGTCGGCTAGCAGAGAGTTTCGTGCCTGTTTACAAAAACGGTGAATGGGCAGCTAAAGGTCTCTGGGCACAGTCGCCTTCCTTCAAATTTGTTCATAGTCTGCATTGTATGGGTCGTAACCACCTAGAAACTGGCCGCTGTGCGAGAAAATGAACTGCCAGCTAACCCTGTCCCAAAACTCGGCCCGGAAGACGAAAGGGTCGCCGGAAAACAGGCATATGACTCGAAGCCAGGGCCAGTGCCTCGAGCAATAGGTCCGTCGCCAGACTAAGGCTAAGGGAGATAGAGCAAAGCAGTGAAGATGGGAAATAGAAAATCTGGTGCTGCTAGTACACGAAGCATAGGTTGAGCCATATCAGACTCGTTGTGAGCCATATTAATTATGGTGAAGCAAATATCATTTGCTTGGAATAACGGGAATCACTACATAATATGGGTCATTGTGTTGTTGTTTCGTTGGCCATAAGTTCTTTAGTCGTAAATCGTATACGTTTGAGGTTCAATAAACCGTCTGATTGAACAAAAAGCAGATATCGATTCCAATTGCCAATTGAAATAAAAGATTACTGGCTTTAGTCCATGTCTAGGCTGGATAGAATCCTTTCAAAAAACTTACTTGGTTGTTATGGAATGATTAATAGCACCTTTAGTGAATTATTATTATTATTTATTATCAAATTGTTCTGCTTTTGAACCATCCAAATCTTTGGACCACACGTTATTTTGATACATAGATCTTTCACGTAAAAACAACTAATGTATATCTATGTCTTGTTTTCAGTGCTGCAGAAAAAAGACCACACCCATTAAGCAGTATGACGAATAGCCCCCCAATTTGGGTGCGTCAGCCTACAGGCGGACGCTTTATCGAGGGCTGCGATGCCCGTTTCGATGCAACGGTCAGCGGCAATCCGATGCCACAGCTCGTCTGGTCCCGCAGAGGACTACCTATTAAGAATGATCACAAGTACGTGATACGTTACGATACGCTCGGCAATGATTAGGGCTTCAGCTGACATAAACAGTTAACACACGTCACTAGTAAAATTAATTGCCAAAGAAAAAAGAGTTACAACAAACAAATATTTTGAGAGTACTATGACAATACTGATGTTTATGTATGTTTGTGTTTATCGTTGAATAGACGCGAAACCGGATACAACCCTATTACCGGTGAAACCTATCTACTTATTAGACAAATTACTGCGGAAGACGATGGAGAATATACATGTACAGCTGTAAATGTTGCCGGAGAGGCCATTTTAGTTGTTGCAGTTGTCAGAGACTTTACAGGTAAATGTAATTTACTTCTTATAGTGCCATATTGCAACTTTTCATCCGTTAAATTATATTAAATTTATCTTTAAATTTAATTTTAAAAATTAAACAAATTAGTTACTACAGTTAGAAAATTGTTGGCTAACTAAGTAATAACTTTTCACAAAACTTATTGAGTTGACTTTTCGCAGAAGAAATTTATCTTTAGTAACTGAAATGTTTCGACTAAACAGTATATCTGATATTTAGGTGGATAACGTGTGAACTCATTGGTATCAACCTATATTATTTAACTAACTCAATTTAGTCTCTTGGTATCTATAATGGTGCGCACGTCGCACATTAACGAAAAAATCCCATTTCAAAAGAAGCCCAAATCTAACCATACGCATTTGTAAAATTATTTTGAGAATAGCGGCCCAACAGATGATTCAACAGCGTACCAAGACAACGACAATAAACCAGCAGATAGGCGTTTCGTCAGCGCCCTTTCAGCTACCCCCACCGCAACAAAAGGTGGTCCGTTCTTCATCAACGGTCTTCAGTGATCTTCGGCAGAGCTATCACAATGGTGCTGATCAAGCCTTTAGAGTAGACACATTTGAGTATCGGCTTCTTCGCGAGGACGAGTTCCGAGAGTCTCTTATGAAAATTAACATCGAAGAAACAGACGTCACTGAATACAGAGAGGTAATTTGGAGGATCAAAAAGATAAAGATAGGAGATTACATGTAATAAAAGGAATAGAAAAAAAAAACTTTGTTACTTGAATTATGCAAATTCTATGAACTTTCTCTGACTGCAGGTGGTGCACAAGTCGCGTCCTCTTGCCCCGCCACAAGTTCAAGGACGACCACGCAACTCGAAGCTTTTAGCGGGCTCCGACGCGACTTTCCAGGTTCGCGTGCCAGGAAATCCCGACCCACGAATTACGTGGTTCCGTAATGGACAGCGTATTAAAAGCTCATTCCGACACGTTTCTTCCTACAGTGATAGTACTGCAACGCTCACCATACGAAACTGTCAAGCCGACGATGCCGGCTACTATACAATGCTCGCCGAAAACTCGAAGGGCCGCGTGGCCACATCGGTGCATCTTGTCATCGAGGATAACATGAGGTATTGGCAAGGAATAACTAGTCCTTTGTCAAGTTGGAAAACACAGGAACAAGAGCAATTAGAGCAACAGATAACCCAGATAACCACAAGCACGATACACCTTCAAGCAACATTCAGCCAACAGCAGGACACTGCTAACCTATACCAGGCACAGTGAGTAGGAGATGATAAAATAGGATCTGCACAGGTCAGAGAAAAGCAAGCGGCAACTGCACTTGCGATATCAAACGATACCAGAAACGTCTCGTGCATGCGCGAAAGAGCGATTTTTTTTACTGACATCAAATACCCTCGCACACTAAATACTTCCACTTATAGCATCGACCGATATCAAAAAACCTCAGAGTTATGCTATAAATATGAACCAGTGATCCCTTAAAACTCCTATGAGGAAAAAAGGCCTACCGCTGACCTATGTTAAATGCTTGAACGAGTCATGCCCACTTAGGTTCGATCTTTGATTCACTTGCAGCCCAAAAGAACTCGTTCACATGAAACATGTTTATGTAAAATGTTCAATGTCCACTGTTCACTAAATACCAACATGTAAAAACTCATTCCCTATATACTCAAGTCATAGCAAGCTTAAATCTTACATAAAAACCCACTTTGCACTACTCATTACAGTGTTTTCTGCATCTTGTTATGACCCAGTTCGAATGAGTTTTCTTCAAAATAGGCTACGTAGATTGAAAATACAATAAGAATGCGATCTATTTTGTCAAATTTCTGTCCGTCATTAAAAACAGCACGTCCGCCGAATATCGACTTCCTTCTCACACGCAATCGATGACCGAGTCCGCCGAGATAGAGGACTCCCAAGCTTTAAAGCCATCTTTTATAAAGCTACCTACGGACCGCGAAGTGACGGAAGGCCATCAGGTGCGATTTGACTGTCGAGTGTCAGGCCGTCCTACACCTGAAGTACTATGGTACCGTAACGGTCTGCAGGTTTGCGATGACAACGCCCACAAGATTCTCGTCAATGAGGGTGGACTTCACGCCCTTCAAATCAACGATGCGCAGGCGTCCGATGCAGGAATGTGGACGTGCGTTGTACGAAACAAAAGCGGTGAACGCCGCTGTGACGTTACCCTAACCGTCATCGGTATGTTGTGTTGCGATGTTTATTGAATCGTTAAATTAGAAAATTGAAACCTCTGTTGTTATATAGGTTAGATAGCACAAATACGTATAAGGAACTTTAGTTCATTATTATTATTAAGATCGTCTCTTGCATATCGCCAATATGATCTAGTATGATATGAGTAGTATTAGTGATGGGACCTGATGAATTTATTCTCGTATCTCGATACAGAGCGAGAACTGATTGTCCCACCAAAGTTCGTTGAGCGTTTCCAACACGTCAACGTACAAGAGGGTGAACCAGTTTCGCTTCACTGCCGAGCGGTTGGAACTCCAATGCCGCAATTGCTTTGGTTGAAAGACGGCGTACAGATACATTCGGCACCACCGCACGTCCTCATTGAGGCTACCGAAGGTTGTTCGTCTTTGCACATCGATCGCGCCACTCTTGCTGACGGCGCATGGTATCAATGTACAGCAACAAATCAAGCCGGCTCCACGGCAACACGAGCACGTCTACATGTTGAAATGTTGCCTCGGCAGCTGACAACGCCGTGGTCGCTGAACCTGCCACCTGCAACGACTGTTATTGAGCCCCAACAGCCTCCGGCACCAGAAACTGTCGTGTTGAAACACTGGGAGCGGCCACGGACCGAGCTATCTAAGACACCTGAAGATGCACCACCTCAAAAGCCTGCTTTCACTTCACATCTGCAGGACCTCGTCGTCACCGAAGGCGAACGCGCACACTTTGAAGCGCGCCTCATACCAATAGGTGATCCCACACTCGTTGTCGAGTGGTTTGTCAATGGTCGACCGATTGAAGCCGGTAAGTTTGATATCCGAACAAACCCGCCAGGTTATATTTTTAGTCATTCATTTAGAATTATGTAAAGAACAGTTTAGTTAATCGATGTGCCCTCGATAATGTTTAATGATTTGTAAATAAATATAAATAAAATATATGACATTGAAATAATTTCGGAAAATTGTCAACTAATTGATTTGGAGCAGGATCGCGAGTGATGACCGTGAACCGATTTGGGTACGTCGCTCTAACAATGCTTAATACCTACTGCGAAGATGGTGGAGTAATTCTTTGCCGTGCAAGTAATCAAGCCGGCGAAGCGACCGTATCAGCATCACTTAAAGTTATGCGTAAGTTTCAATGTAGAACTTAATTACCGACGCTAACTTTAGTGTGCTTACATTCAATGGTCTACTTCTTTTTGTGACTCTAAACTTCAGTCGTAAAAATCATGTCGGCCGGGGCGGACATCAACAAATGTTTACTTATAAATAGCTGGTTTCCTATGAAGATCTATAGCATGAACTAGAACAACACATTATATTAAAAATACAAAAGATATATCTGTGCCTGACTTGTTCTTTGCAGCGCGTCCGGCCGTCGATGCAAGTACCATCAATGCAGACTCGCTCATAGCTATCGAACAGCTCGAACAGCATCAACGCGTTCAACGACAATTCAGTGACGACAGTGGACCACAACAAAAACCAACATTCATCAAACCACTGGAAAACCTTGAAAACATAATTGAAGGCAGCTTCGCGCGATTTGAGGCCCAGATCCAGCCCGTAAATGACCCCACAATGCGGGTTGAGTGGTTTGTCAATGGCAGGCCCCTGACATCGTCCTCCCGGATCAACACTACATTTAGCTTTGGGTAAGGACTGAAATAAGGACAATACACTTTCTCTTATTACGAATGAGCCGCGTTGGTAGAATATTTCTGCATTGCCGTTATTGCTAGGGCATATTTTTCGTTTAACTCGTAGAGCTGTGATGTTTCCTTCAAGTCGCCTTATTTTTTTTTGGGTATATTTTTGTCCTAGCTTAGAGTGTGGATCTCTCGTAATCACCAGTTTATGACTAACAGCTTTCAACAACACTTGATTTCATTGTTCTACAGCTACGTCGCCCTGAACATATCGACTCTCCGTTATGAGGATTCCGGAGTGTATATGGTCAAGGCCACAAATGCCAGAGGGGATGCCCTATCCACAGCCACCCTCAAGGTTCGCCTATAGGGCCACCAATACTTTATTGATGTTAAAAAAAACTCTTTCCATTACCTGCATAGCGTTTTAATCTGATAATTACTAGTTAATATAGCATTTATGTTAGCATTTATTGAATACAAAAAAGGTAGATTTTAGAGAATAGCAATAAGCATTTTCCTCCTGTAAACGTTACATTATCTGTGTACCTTTTTGCAGGTGGTGTCCCCGGTAATGGACCAAGCAGGCAACGAAGAGCAGCAGAGATACATTCAGCAGCTAGAAAGCTATAGGGAGACCCAACACAAAACGAGACACGAAGTTAGTTACTTTACTTTGCATTTAGCTTTATACAATAGGATCCTCGTATACGAGTCCGTTCTTAGTAGACCTTCTCTAAGACTATACAATGCACGTTTCAAAGGCGTTCTCAGCAATTTCCAATGATTTAATTTCTCATTATTAGAAATATCTGTGATTTTCGCATAATATTAATGAATCTTAACTTCTATTATCATTTCAGTGGCAAGACCTTGAGGAGCCTTCTCAGGCACCCGTATTTAAATCACAGCCTCGCGATCAGCAGAACGTACAGGTACTTCTTCTACATACATTGCATCAGCATGCACTATCTTGCAACCTGAGCATAAATGTCCGGGGTGTAGCTAAAATTAGGGTTACAAAATGAAGTAATTATGATTACCAACTGACATACACTTATTCTGTATTTAAGAGCAATATGTATTACAGTTGCGTTCGTGGATTAGAATTGTATCTATCATGGAACAATATACAAATATAAGTCAGTGTTAAGTTAAATTATAGTTCAACTGTACCCCAGTTTTTTTCTCATCATATTGAGTCATTTGTTGTCTTGTTTACGTTGTGCCTAAAAGGAGGGCAAGACTGTACTGTTCGAAGCTCGGCTGGAGCCCTCTGAGGACTCATCTATGAGAGTCGAGTGGTTCAAGGATGGGAAACCACTTGAAGCTAGTACGTAAATCCATTAGTTTTCTTTTATTTCTTTATGGCATATTATGGTAGGTGATTTACTATTAATAAATGACACTGAGTAATTTTAGATCCTCAATAAAAATGATAGGGTCTTCGACATAAGTATTAACAACAAGAAGAAAAACGTCTAACATATCTCTAATGACGCTTTGGTCGTTGAATCGGTTGTCTTTTTTGCATGTTAATACATCCTCACTAATCATCTTGCAAACTTTTCCTGTATCTCGTTCTAGGCTCACGCACGTATTGCACGTACAGCTTCGGCTACGTGTCTCTGCGTATTTCGCAGGTCGAGGAACGTGACTCTGGCACATACACTGTGCAAGCTACTAACCGAATGGGAATCGCATCTGCGACCGCAAATTTAACATGCATCAGCACTAAGGTAAGACAAACACAAAAGCACGTTACTTTCTTACAAAAAACAGATTATACAATTTTGTGTGAGTTCAACGATCGTTTCCGTAATGTTAAAACATACTTTAGTAAGGTTTGATGCCGGCTTTCGAGTGTTTCCCGGATTTCAGATGCCTCATCTCCGGTTTTCCTAATGTACACCTTTTATTCCGTTGTTAGGTTAAAACTGGCAGCACTTTACTGCAACATCATCGACAAGGCCTGGAGAGAACTCAACATATCGAAGATTATTCTCATTACGACCGAAAACAAGAAGAGCAGATATATGCGGTTACCCAGCGACCCCAATTCCTCGAGGAACTCAAGGGCAATGGCATGCTTGTTGAGGGCCAAAGTGCCCATTTTGAAACAAGGTGAGTATAACTCAAATAGAAAGCACGCAAGAAAGGACAAGTTTGTTGTTGTTACATAAGAAAACCACTTAATTTGAAGAACAAAATGCAATTTACTAAAGAAAATGTATTGAGCTAGGCTTTTCCCGATAGAAAGTGGTTCCAAAAAGCAATTTGGATCTATTATAAAATGTCGACTCTTTATTTGTTGTATGGTTTTCAAATAGGCTGGAACCAATGGGAGATTCATCGATGACGGTAGAATGGTACCATAACGGAAAACCACTCATTACAGGACATCGCTTCAAGACCTACTCAGATTTCGGGTAAGGTGGCAATGTTTTTGGTATCCATGACATATATCCATTAGGCTCCTTGTTGTTAGTTCTTTTTTTAAGATAGTTGGTCTCAATCAGAATTTAATCATACCTTTCTCGATTACCAGATTCGCTAACATTAATCTCGTTGTCTTGCTGGCGATCTACAGTAGTCGACAGTTGTTACACCGATAACGAAATTGAAGTACGCCGTTTTTTAAAGATCGTCTCCATTTTCTTATGACGATGCCAACTAAGCCCTATTTATTATTATTATTATCAATTAAAGGTACGTGGCATTGGACGTACTCTATATGTACCCGGAAGACAGTGGTACGTTCACAGTAGTGGCTCGCAACGAAATGGGAGAAGCCCGCTTATCAAAACAGGTGACGGTACAGGCACAGAGCTCGATCGATAGCACTTCGATCACGGATATCATTTCGACCGAGCGCAGCACCCGGCACGCCACAACACATGCAAAGGACGAAGATATGTCTAGTACTAAACCATACTTTACTACTCCATTAAAGGATATCCACAAACCATACAATGAGGATGACAAGGTATTCCTTGAATGCAAGGTCGAACCCGCAAGCGATCCAACCTTGAAGATTGAATGGCTTTATAATGGACGCCCATTAACACCAGCATCGCGCATCATTACAAAAACCGATTTCGGCCACATCATACTACAGATTAACGGTGTGACCGAAGAGGATTCTGGACAATACACTGTACGTGCTACAAACCATCTTGGCTCAACCCTTACCTCAGCGTCGATTAAGGTAATCGGTCATTCAGGTGTTATCTCGGAAAGCCAGTATCCCGAAGGACTTGAGAAGATTCAGCGGCTAGAATCGCGACAACGACGTAAAGAAGAAGACCTTGTGCAAGTATTTGGTCGACCAGAGTTTAGAAAACCGTTGCATAACATTGAAACATGCGAGGGCAATAACGTCCATCTCGAGTGTCGTCTTGAGCCTGCCCAGGACCCATCCCTGCGGGTTGAATGGTACAAAAACAATCTACCGATAACTGTTGGACATCGTTTCCGACCGGCACATGAATTCGACTATGTGGCACTTGACATTCTTTCGGCTTATGCGGAAGATGGTGGAGTTTATACTTGTCGTGCGGTGAACAAGCAGGGTGAGATCACCACATCTTGTAGTGTGCAGGTTATTTCGATTGGCCAAATAGTTCAGAATGAAGGCCAGAATTCTGAGGTCCTGCGTCAAATCGCACCGTTAGAGCATACGCATGTACGCGAATCATATCACGAGGAACTACTCAAAACCAAGCCACAATTCATCTCTCAGCCCAAGCCACAATCATTAACTGAAGGTCAGTCCGCTCATTTCGAGTGTCGTCTGGAGCCAGTTAACGATCCCGACCTTAAGGTTGAATGGTACAAGGACGGCAGACCTCTTCCGATCGGACACCGCTTCCGTCCATTCCACGACTTTGGATATGTGGCACTCAATATCCTTTCCGTAACGTCGGCTGACAGTGGGTGCTACTCGTGCCGTGCCACAAATCGACTAGGTACGGCCGAAGTCTCAACAACGCTTACAGCCACCGATGAATCGTCCATTATTACAACTACTGAGAACCCGGATAGCATTGCAAAGATCGCACAGCTCGAAGGCCATCGCTTTGCTAAGCCGGAGATAACAGATCAAGCTATTACTACAGCCCCGGTGTTTACAGTAGCACCCCAAAACGCTAATGTTGTCGAGGGGGCGCGAACACATTTCGAGTGCCGCCTCATTCCTGTAGGTGATCCCCGCCTTAAGGTTGAATGGCTACACAACGGTCAGCCTGTTAAGCAGGGATCGAGGTTCGTTGAGCTCTTTAACTTCGGCTTTGTCGCTCTTGACATCATGACGACGCACGCGGAGGATTCCGGCGTCTATACTTGTCGAGCAACGAACGCTCTTGGTGAAGCTATCGTGTCTGCCAACCTTTCATGTGCCTCACAACAGAGCCTTATTCTTGATTCACAACAGCCTGATTCGCTTGCGCAAATCCGCTACCTTGAAGATCATACACGTTACCAACATAAGTCTTACCAGGAGGAGACGCAGACGCAGGCGCCTGTCTTTTCCAATCCTATGCGTAATGTGACTATTCGCGAGAATGGAAACGCACACTTCGAATGCCGTCTAACACCACTCGGGGATCCAAAGATGAAGGTAGAGTGGCTAAAGAACGGAATTCCCTTAAACCAGTCATCGCGAATCTCTACAGTCAGTGATTTTGGATTTATCGCGTTAGACCTCAAAGGTGCCAAAGTTGAAGATACGGGCACGTATACCTGTCGTGCCGTTAATGAAATCGGTGAGGCGGTTTGCTCCGCTCAGCTCGTGGTCCAGGGCGAAAGCTCTCTAGTTTTAACCTCGTTGCAGCCCGACAGTCTCTATGCCATCCAGCAGCTCGAGCTGGGTAAACCTCGCGCGGCCCCCAAAGAGGACGCGCCATGCAAAGCTGCACCACGCTTTGTGACCCAACTGACTGGTCCTCTCCAGGTGGTCGAAGGCCAGGCTGCTCACTACGAGTGTCATGTTGAACCGTTTCCCGATTCAACAATGAAGTATGAGTGGCTACACAATGGCCAGCCTCTTGAACAGGGTCATCGCTTTAGAACGGTGACAGATTTTGGCTTTGTAGCGCTCGACATCCTCTCTGCACGACCAGATGATAGTGGCGAATATACCATCCGTGCGACGAACCAACTGGGTCAGGCAGTATCAAGCATCAACCTTCAGGTGGCTGCCACTGGCAGTTTAATCCTCGAATCACAACAGCCTGAATCCCTTGATGCCATTCGCCGGCTTGAGGGAACTATGGGATACCAGCGTGCTGAATTTATCGAGAAAACTGTTAACGAACGGCCACAGTTTGTACGTGGACTAAACAACCTGGATAATCTGACTGAAGGCCAGAGTGCTCATCTGGAAGCTACGATCACTCCGACAAATGATCCCAAACTAAAAATCGAATGGCTTCATAACGGAACGCCCGTTGCAGCTGGAGCACGTCACCGTACCGTTTGCGATTTTGGCTATGTAGCATTGGACATCACGCATGTCCAACCCCGTGATAGTGGCGTGTACATGTGTAAAGCGACAAACGCCCTTGGTGAGGCTGTAACATCATCCCAAGTTCGCGTTACTGGTAAGGCTGGCGTCATAACCGATTCGAACATTAGTGAAGACGGCCTTCAGAGACTGCACAACCTTGATCAACCTGCATCACTGGTTCGAGAGGAGAAGCCTGTTCAACAGGTGAAGCCAGTTTTCACCCAACCTCTCACATCGGTCGACAACCTTGTGGAAGGTCAACCCATCCATCTTGAATGCCGTGTCGAACCAATCAATGATTCGAAATTGAAAATCGAATGGTTTGTGAACGGCGTTGAAATAAAGCAAGGCTCACGCTTTAGAACTACGAGCGATTTCGGCTATGTTGCTCTAGATATCCTGCACTGCTATGGTGAAGATTCAGGTACCTACATGTGCAAGGCCAGTAACGAGCTGGGAGAGGCTGTCACAACTTGCAATGTCTCCGCAAAAAATCGACGCAGCCTTATTCTCGATACGCAACATCCACAAAGTGTACAGCGCATTCAAGAACTTGAGTCGATCGAGAAGTTCCGCAAAGTAGAAATAGAGGACAAGCCTGTATCGAAACCTGCGTTCATAACAGAACTGCGCGGACCGACTCAATTGATTGAGGGCCAAATTGCTCACATGGAGTGCCGCGTCGAGCCTGCACATGACTCGAACTTGAAGATTGAAGTTTTCCATAACGGGAAGCCACTGCAGGCAGCCAACAAGACACGAATTACAACAGACTTTGGTTACGTCGCTATCGATTTGGCTTATGTTTACCCTGAGAACAGCGGTAATTACACAGTGCGGGCCACTAATCGCCTTGGGACGGCGCAAACAGCAATGGATGTTACTGTGCAAGGCAAGTCTTCTGTTCAACTTGAATCTCTCCACCCACAGTCCATGCAAAGCATCCGCGAGATCGAGGGAAAAATCAACAAAACTGATTATGAAGTGGCTGCACCCGTGTTCCAGAGGCCCGAATTCACACAACCATTGAAGAATGCTGACTTGACAGAAAACCAGCCGTGTCGCTTAGAGGCACGTCTAATCCCTGTAGGTGATCCCACTATGAAGATAGAATGGCTTATAAATGATCAGCCTATTAACGAGGGATCACGCATGCATGCGATTAGCGACTTCGGCTTTATGAGCCTTACAATTGATTACGTTAGACCCGAAGATCAGGGTGTATATACCTGCAGGGCTACAAGCAGCCAAGGACAAGCAGTAACATCTTGCAATGTCAAGATTAAAGGCAAGGACTCTATCCAACTGGAATCACAGCAACCACAAAGTCTTCAAGCGATTCGAGAACTGGAGACCGGCAAAGTGTACGAAGTACACGATGCACCGGCGGTAGTTTTTGAAAAGCCCGTGTTTACAGAGCCGCTGCTGGGTCCTTCAGAGATTAATGAGAACACCGCAGTACGTCTAGCATGTCGCTGCACACCTATCGGAGATCCGGACCTCAAATTCCAATGGCTTTGCAATGGTAATGTTATTGAAAACGCCTCGCGGATGGTGTTCAATCAAGATTTTGGTCATATTACTCTGGATATTCAATTCGCACGTGGAGAAGATTCCGGAGTGTACATGTGTAAAGCTATGAATCGTGCCGGTGAAGCCGTAACCAGCACATCACTTCGCGTTAAAACAAAGGCATCCGTACAGGAAGAAGCTCTGCATCCTGAAGCATATCGTATTATGCAGCAATACGAGTATGAACTCTCGCAGAAAAAAGCTGAAGAGCGCCCTGATGCGTCTATGCCGTGCCCTGTATTCATAAAACAGCTGGAGTCCGTTAAGGGGGCTTCTGAAGGCCAATACATTCGACTTGAAGGCAGAGTAGAACCTTCTAAAGATTCGAAAATGAAGGTTGAATGGTATAAGAACCAACAGCCTCTTACGTTTGGTGCTAGAATCAAGGCAATTCACGACTTCGGGATGGTATCGCTCGACATTAGTGGTGCACGCTCAGAGGATTCTGGCCTTTATACTTGCCATGCCGTCAATGAGTCGGGCGAAGCAATTTCCACTTGTACTGTCAAGGTGGAAGGCAGTTCTGGGTTACTACTTGGATCTCTGCAGCCCGAAAGTCTTGAGCGCATCCGCGAGATGGAAGCATATCAGGCCCCGACACCCCGAGAAATAGCTGAGCCAGTTTTTGAAATGCCTGTGTTCGTATCACACATCAATGACCTGGAGCTCACCGAAGGCCAACATGCACGATTCGAATGCCGCGTGGAACCTGCCAAAGATCCCACCTTGAAGGTGGAATTCCTTCATAACCAGCAACCCCTTCGCAGTGGATCGCGCATTACGACGAAGCAAGATTTTGGTTTGGTAACGATCGATATCCAAGGCATCTCGTCGAACGATGTCGGCATTTATTCAGTGCGTGCAACAAACAACAAGGGTCAAGCTACCACGACAGCTTCGCTTAAGGTTATCGATAAAGCAGCCGTCCAACTTGACACGCTACATCCAACGGGCGAGCAGGGCTTGTCTAGTATTCAGAAAGTAGAGGACACCTGGAGTACCAAGTATATCTCTGTTAAGCCAGTTCCTGAAAAGGTGTTCAACAAACCTGTCTTTACTCAACTTCTTGAACCGAAGTTGACCGTGGACGAAGGCCGGAGCGTAACCCTTGAATGCCGCGTAGAACCATCCACTGATCCCGATCTTAAGGTGGAAGTGTTCTTCAATGGAAAAGCCTTGGAAGAAGCCAACCGTTTTCTATGGACCAATGAATTTGGTTATGTTAACCTTACAATCAAAGATTTCTGGGCGCGTGACTCTGGTGTCTACACAATCCAAGCTGAAAACAAGGTCGGAAAAGCCTTTACTACAACTACTATCGAATGCAAACCGGCGAAAAGCATTATTGAGACGACTCAACACCCAGAAGGCGCTAAAGGTCTCGAGTCGATCCAATCGCTTGAGGAGTCGATGGTGAAAACTACTGAACAGACTACAGAGGAAAGGGGACAAGCTCCTCTGTTCACCTCACAATTTACTAACCTAACCGATATGACCGAAGGCGAAATAGCCCATTTTGAGGCGATGCTTTCACCCGTCGGCGACCAGACAATGACTGTCGAGTGGCTCTTTAATGGCCGACCTATTGAAATGGGCCATCGTATCCGTACTGTTCATGCGTTTGGAATCGTTCTGATGGAGATCCTTGGCGTCGTCATTGAAGACTCAGGCAAATACACCTGCCAGGCTAAGAACGCGTGGGGTACAGCTGAAATTAGTGTTGATCTGAAGTGCGTTGACAAACAAAAAGGACAAAGACCCAAGTTTACAACGCCACTATCCACTATGAGCGGGCTGCGTGAAGGCGAAAGCGTGCATATAGAGTGCCATATTACGCCGGTAGGCGATCCCGATCTTCGTGTCGAATGGTTCAAAAATGGAGAACCCCTTCCGGAGAGTTCTCGAATCAAAACTTTGTCTGACTTTGGCTTTGTCGTCATGGACATTTCCTACGTTCATCACGAGGATTCTGGCGAATACGTATGCGTTGCTACGAATAAATACGGATCCGACACGACTAAATGCACTATCGACTGTGCTAGCTCTGGCAAACTAGTCCTTGACTCACTACAACCACGAAGCATGGAACAAATTACCCGCATGGAAGGCATGAAATCGCGCACCGTGACCAAGGTCGATTCGTCCATTCAAGAAGCACCCAAGTTTGTATCTCATATCCAAAACGTAACTGGCCTCATGGAGGGCCAGAGTGCCCACTTTGAGTGCCAACTTACACCCATTAACGATCCTGACCTCAGGGTTGAATGGTACTTCAATGGCCAGCTCATGCGTTCTGGTCACCGGTTTCGCACGTTTCATGATTTTGGTGTAGTTGTACTCGATATCCTCTACTGTTACGGAGAGGATTCCGGTGAATGGGTATGCAAGGCGACCAATAAACATGGCACAGACATCACTCGCGCAACGCTCACCTGCAAATGTAAGTCCACTGCTCCTATATTATTTCAGAATTTGTTGTAGTGAAGGTGAACGGAACCACCAACAGAAGAAATTAGATTATACTGTTAAAAGTTATAATAATTATATGCCTGATAATAGTATATAACCCAATTACTGCTATATCGTTGTTAATTTATCAAGGGAAAACTTTGCTTCGAAATGTAGCTGATATTTTCCACGTAATTGATCATTTCAGCGAACTCAACTTTGATCCTCGAATCGCAGCTGCCTGTTGAAATGGCTGGCGGACAGGAAAAGCTCACCCGTCTTGAACGCTCATTGATGCGAAGCGTTTCGGCGGTATCAGTTAGTGACGCTCAGGAGGCGCCCGTCTTTACGAAACCTCTGGACGATATTCCCGCACTGCGCGAAGGCGAAAACATGCACTTGGAAGCTCATGTTACGCCTACACATGACTCCGACCTCACCGTCGAATGGTTCAAAGATGGAGCCACACTGCGCTCCGGAACTCGAATCCGCACCATTAACGATTTTGGCTTCGTTGTACTTGAGTTATCACCTGTATATCCTGAAGACTCAGGAGTGTATACATGCAAAGCTCGTAATCGGTTCGGCGAGGCGGTTACATCATGTACTGTGCATTGTGAGAGTAAGCGAAGCATAATTAGCGACACTCAATTGCCGTTAGATATGCGTGATGGAATCCATAAGATGGCACAAATTGAGTCACGAATGGCACAACATAAACACATCGAACAGCGTGAATACACATGCACGGGACCACCTCAGTTCCTCAGTTCCCCGTCTGACCTTTCACTCGTTGAGAATGGACTTGCACACTTTGAGTGTCGCGTAGGACCTGCAAATGATCCGAACCTTCGCGTCGACTGGTTCCATAACGGTAAGCCTCTCGTAACGGGGTCGCGAGTCAAGAGCATTTCGGATTTCGGTTTTGTCATCCTCGAAATCGCCGGAGTGTATTCCCGTGATGCCGGAGTGTATACGTGTCGTGCCGTCAACCGGGAAGGTGAAGCGTCCGTAAGTTGTCAGCTGAGTATTAAAAGTAAACAATCAATCGTTCTCGATTCTCAGCTGCCTGAGGGCTTCACGGTAGATGGTATCAAGGTTCTAGAAGAATCCCGTTATCAGAAAACGTCACAAACACTTGAAGGGGAAAAACGCGAAGCGCCCAAGTTTGTTACTCAGTTAACACAAACCTATGAGCGCGTCGAAGGTGATAACGCACACTTTGAGTGTAAGCTGCTTCCTGTCGGCGACCCTACCATGAAGGTTTGTAATAGATTGTTGTTAAAATGTGTGTAATGTATTAGGGATACTTAGAGATAATTAAATCATTAGATTGACGCGCTTAGCGATCTTGTTGATGGCTATCTTTTTTTCAATACGTTTATACTACATCGTTACAGGTGGAATGGTTTGTGAACGGGGCTCCTCTTATCACCGGCTCCCGAGTTCACACAGTTGATGACTTTGGTTTTGTTGTACTTGAAATCGACTGGTTGTTCCCCCGAGATAGCGGAGAGTACATGTGTCGCGCGACAAACAAGTGGGGATCGGATACCACAAAGTGCACACTCACCGTAAAATGTAAGCGTCGTCCTCGATTATTTTTGCTCGCCGCTTTCTGGTGAGAACGTTCCTGTAAAAAAAAAGCCGTAGAGACACCGCCAAAGTTCTGATTATTACTAATTGTAACTTTTATGTATCTATGACTTGCAGCGAAAGCAAACATTATTCTGGAATCTCAATTGCCTCAGAGCATTGACTTGGCTCGATTACGTGGCTTGGAGAATCCACCGACACATCAGACACCCTCTGACGATAAGCCACCGACACCGCCTCATTTCATCACGCAAATCCAACCGCAACATGGATTGAAGGAAGGCGACAGTGCACATTTTGAGTGTCGTCTAGAGCCGACCTCCGACCCAAAACTGCGTGTCGAGTGGTTCCACAACGGCTCTCCCCTCATATCTGGGCATCGCTATAAGACCACGCACGATTTTGGCTTTGTGGCACTGGACATTCTATACTGTTACGCTGAGGATTCGGGTGAATACGTAGCAAAGGCTGTTAGCGAACTTGGCTCCGATCAAACACGGGCAACTCTCGAATGTATGGGCAAACCAAAACTCGACTATCGAACCCAATTGCCCATGACGATGAAGGAAGGCGTGCGGAAAATTGCCGAAATGGAGATTACGAAACAGAGGTATATGAGGCTACAAAAGGCCTAGGCTTCATATTCATCGAGGCAGGAACTTCACTAGAATTCAATTTAAATAACGAAATGATTCCAGTGGATAACTGACACGTTTCATAGGGCATATAATTTCTTTGAAGCGTCAAGAACGCTTAGGCTTAATGGTTGCTCACAACAATGGGAGACGCCACGATGTTACGACCAATATCTTTTCTGTTTTCCTATTTCAAGAACATTGCTCTGTACCGTAATGGAACACAATGAAAGCCGTGAAGGCGTCACGTCAAGGTAGTGCAGCCAAATCAACGTAACTCCGTCTTAAGGAGATACGAGAGAGAAATATAAAGTTTTATATATATTACTATCGATGATATGAATCTTTGCAGCCTTTGCTAAGGATTTGGAGGACCTAAGCTCTATCGTTCTATAAAATTGAATCCACTTTTTTGAAGATATTCGTTATTAGTAGTACTTGCTTAATTTTAAGCGCGAACATAGTTTTAGAAGAATCGAAATTGCCACCGCCTCTCAGGTAGAAAGCGGCGTACAAATGATACGGCTTCCGAGGTTTTTAACAGCTCCTAGCAACTTTTGTGACGTCCAACAGTAACATAAGCTACATACCGCTATGGAACCTTCTGACCATCGCGTTACACACAACGTAATAAATACGCACGCATAAATAATGATCAGTGCAAAACTCTCGTATGAAACACATCATCTTGAGAAGCCTGTTACACGTGATAGGTCGGCGGCTCGTACATAGGATAGGTCTATGTTGAACGATGCTATTATGCACGTAGACGTGTTCACTGTGAAAGGACAAATAGGTAGGGGAACTGCACAGAGCTATAATATATAAGCGGGTGATAAAATTCGTGACAGATAATGCCCTATTAGGTCTAAAAATTTTCCCACATGAGGGCTCACAAGCAGTTTTAGAAATGGAAAATCGATTATGTGCGCAATAAATTTTGTTCAACAAAAGACCTGAATCAGAGAAGACCTAATGTTCCAGCTCGGTATCTTAGTAATTGGTTACAAGTTAGTCTATTGCTATTTACTAAAAATAAGGCTAGTCGTTTACTGTTATCACATGACAACTATAGATAACGTCTGAGAAACAGAACATCCATAAAGTTAATAATCATGTATTTGTGTCGTCGTGTTTAGGCCTAGCACTCTATTGTGTATACTACTATATATATATAAAAGTGAATAAGATGCCAGAAATACATAACCTTGTTTTTTAACCCTAACCCACTTCTATTTTTCGCAGGACGGAAACCGTTATCGAACAGGCGCCCGAAAAGTTCGCCCCTATGTTCGTCCAAAAACCTGAACCGCAGGTCGTAGTCGAGGGCGAATGGGCAAAGTTCCAGTGCCGCGTTATTGGTCATCCGAAACCTAGACTCATTTGGGTCCTCAATGGAAACAGCGTCGTTAACGTAAGCATTTGTCACAAGACATCTATTTGTATATAATAATATACTGTTTGCATATGACCGGATTTGCCTGATACACAATAGGCGATACGATAAACTAATTTAACCAGATCATTTGGAAGAGCTACTAGGTACTCCTACAGCAATTGTTTACTCTCTCCACTAGCCCTTCCATAGGAACGACCGGCAAAATGGACAGCGTCACCGGGACTTTTAGATAACGGGCTCAGAATGCCACATTATCGTTATCTCAGGCTTTTCTCGATTATACTATGCACAGAGTTAGCTGAGCCGATTAGCAATTGGCCCTGATCGATGGCCTATAAGTTTGGTGCCTAAATATATGTATATATGCCAAGGCTTTAATGTATCAGTCGTCCATGTTCGGTTTCGTTGGGATAAACTCACCGGTTATTCTAAGTGATTTTGTTCTAGAGGCGTGAATCGATGACGACTTTTTCCGTATTCTTTCACGTAGACCTTCATGCGTAAATGGGAAGACTATTGTTGAGCTTCGAGAATACACTGAACGGCGGTTTTTGATTCTGAAAGATACTGGTTTCCAGGCTTTGATCACGCTCATTCAAAGTGGTGAAAGGCGCTACAATCAGAACCTCTAGTTAGTTTCATATTGAGCCCTTTGTTATGCTCGTTCCTACTTGAAGAAACTTCCAAAAGCACTCTAAATAGAGAGAAGCATTAACACTGTCGCAAGCTGAACTGATAGGAAATGACCGTTTGTGATATGCGAAAGATACCGACATGCGTTTACAAAAGTATACGTTCATTATGTTTAAGTCCTGTCTATGGACGCGTGAAAGAACATGCTCTGGTTCCTTTATATTAGCTTAGCAACAGATTGGGCATAATGTCATGTAAAACAAAGGCTGCAAGCCAATCAACAAGTAGTATAGACAAAGTGAAGAAATGTCACATTTACGTTATACCTGCATGGGAATAAATGAACACACAATCGACTAACACATATATCCGTATGACGTATTACTGAGATTAAAAACAAAATCTCCTGCTTAAAATTTCAACGTTTTCAAGCTTTCCGAATGATAGTGTTTTCACTTCTTAGGCTTTCGCGATCGGTAGCGACAAGATAGGAAGTTTTTTCGTAGGAATGGGTCTTTTGCCTTACTGAACGTTTGTGGCAGGCATACCCGTGGCCCCGCCGTGGCCGGCTAACACTCACCTTGAGCAGTGCGGGGAACCTGATCGAATATCTTGAGAGGGTATAGTGGCCGAAACGTCAGTCTTGCGCCCGATCCATCTCCAGCTCGTCGTCTTGAACCACCGAACTACCCCGTCGGTGTAAAAGTTCTGTTCGAGCTCTGTTGCGCAGCAGACGCCGACGGCTTATTCAGTAAAACAGATAAACCAAACTACGAGCTTTTACCAGCAAATTATGGCCATTCTGAATGCTTTAGATACAGAAGGCTGATGAAAAATAGTTTGAAAATTTAGATCCTGACCCTTTGATTGCAGCCTCCCCACGAAAGACATTCAGAGTTTCCTGATCAGTTGGCATTCTTCATCAGAAATCTCCGGAAATGTATCGCGCTTAGCTGGTTGCTTGTTCCCAAAGCGTTAGTAGGCTGTGCCGTCTGGCATCGGTCTCTTCGCTCGCATTATCTTTGTGCGACCCGTCTCAAAGCTGACTGTCCTTGCTATCGGGTTTCCAGGGTAGGGCTTAAGCCTAGCCTCGGTAGGGCTTTGTGGAGGCCCTGGTGATGGGATCTGCGAGTTCAACACGAAACTGATCCGCAAGGACAGCCACCGCGACAAGCGGTGGTGGTGATTATAGAAATCAAGAAGCTTTCGGCGACCGATTCTTTGAGAACAGGTCTCATTACAATGTGAACTTTGGACGGGTCCACAACGGACGAGCTTTACTTAACACCGCTACATTTTACTGTTATATTACTACTGTTACATGCCACAGGAACATTGTTCAATGCCATCCTATACATTAGTTATACCGGTGCCGCCGTATTTTCTGTCCGAGTCAATACGCTTTTGTCCGAGCTTACGTTCTATGTAATATATTTGTGCTTCTCTTGACGCATCCTGAATGGTTGTGTTGTGTTCAAGTTCCGTTCAAAGATAGGCGCCACTTAGATGCTTTATCCCTACCGGAATACAATATGTGAAGTTTAACTGTTGTATGCCCAGTGAGTAGCCTTTTCGACCCCTGACATATCATTTCTGTTCCAGGGTTCAAGGTACAAGCTCACCTTCGACGGCATCTACCATTTCGACATTCCCAAAACTCGACAATACGACGGAGGAAAGGTTAGTGTCAGAAGAAATGAAAATGTACTATTTACATTTTAGGTACAATAACAATGACATGATTAAGTTATTATGCACTTTGCTTAAAAGATTACATTTATTTCCTTCTTTCCATTGAATTTCTTCATTAAACAAATTAATAGATGACCATTTATTTCGGTACTGCTTTAAACACCCGATTAGGTCGAAGTATTTGCTCGTAATGCGGAAGGTGAGGCTTACTGCTTTACGACATTAGAAGTACGCCAGCACCAAAGTGACTATCGAGCGGTGCTAAAGCAATCGCCAAATCCATGGTATGACCGCGATATTCGCAGCTACCAGGTTGATCGTCAAAAGAAAGAAGAGAAACGTATCTTCGAAGAAGTTCTTCCTGGTGGACAGGAAGTTAATGTTTGGAAAACCGAACGGACGGCTCAAGGTAATCGTATAACTTACTATGTGCATATAACTATTAAAACAGATCACACGGACTGTTACCCTGCCTGTAGCAGAAGAGCCCGCACTTTCCTCGATATTTTCAATTCTCAATGATCTCACTTTCAGGCGAAAAGAAACAAGTTAAACAACAAGTTACTACCGAAGAGTTGGATAAAATACACGAGATGCAGGCCTCACAAACGTCGAAAACGGTCACTGAGCAGAAGAGTTCGATGATTCAACAGCTAAGCAGCCAGCAGAAGCTCATACAACAGCAACAGCAAATAAAGCAGAAGTGAGTATTGGATGTTTGCTATACTACGACATATAATATCGAATCGTCATGAGACATTGTTCACGTAACTTTACAAGAATCTGATAGCATTCGATATTTTTTGTCAACTGGACAATTATGGGTTTCTTTGCGGTTTGACTGCGGGTCTGAGGTTTGAGGTTTGACTGACGGGAGTCCTTATGAAATCCGTACAGATGCTCGTGTTTCAAAAGCCAAAAATCTTGTCGTTTTCTATATAAACAAAAACATTGAATCAAGTAGACTAACGATCATGGGTCTGCCATTACAAAAGCTTGACTTATCTCTAACATAGTCGGCTGACTCGGTACATGTTTGCTAAGGCTGTGACCATATTTGATGCACCTAGTTTAGGTTGGTTGTGTCAATTGCTTCAGCTAAAGCTCACGCGGCTAAAGCAGCGAACGTTGAAGTGTGAAGAAGTGAAACACAGAAAACAGACTAGTTTTCCCAACTCGTTTCTATAACGATGTTCCGAGGCCTGCTCACTAATCATCTATCATTGACTATACATGCAGTGAATGAATACCTAGGTCGTCACTTTGCTAACAAGGGATAAAGAGAAGTATTTTTGTACAGGCGTCATAAATATTCTTGCTTAGATCGATGCATAGATAGGGACTGGGGAGTGATCAAACGTCTGTTTCATTTATTGGCTTTTAAGTATCGATTTTTTTACTGCTGCAGTTGGGTCTTTGAGATGACCAGAAAAAAAACGTCCGCTTTTATTGGCGTGTCCGAAAAAGGTCGAGTCTATAAACTGCGTTACATTTCTTTTTGTTTTTGTCCTATACTAAAATTTTAACTCATGCAAAAACCATATTTTTCCAACGAGCTTAATTAGTATATTATAAAATTTGCTCCGAGCGTCTACAAATGATCCCTGAACGAAATTCTTCACGAGTTAATCGGCGGGTTATGATTTCGAAAGACTCTGAGAAGGTACTTGTACGTCTCTTCTGATGCCAAGTGCTATTAATAACAGAGGACCCTTGAGGGCCGTACCAGCTAATAACGGCATACGAAGACGATTCGAATTTGTTTTATAAAGAGAATGCACATGTTTTCATGATAAGTACGAAAAGAAGAGCTTATGCAGACGCTATCTAGGCCGGCGAGAAACTCGATAGACAAACGTTGGGAACAACTCTTGTGGGATAGTCCTGTACTAGTGAACTATTCCAAGCAGTAGAAGTAAAGCATCCAAATCGCTATGTGTGGGTCTCATTACAGCATTATGCTTCGACAACAGAAAGCAGGCGAGCAGCCCACGGCTCCAGCACAGTCATTCGGTCAAGCTATTTCATCGACGGTACAAGGTAAAATGGTTACACAAACCACACAGCAACAAATCCAGAAGCATTTCCATGACGACCTAGAAATCCACAAACGGAAGAAGGTCACTGAAACTGTGGAACAAGGACACAAAGGAGTCACGACTGAACGGGTAGTGGAAGGTCCGGTGCAGCCAGCGAAGGCACCGCAATTTTCACGTAAAATTCAGCCTTGTCGCGTCACGGAAGGTGAAAGTGCAAAATTCGAGTGCGAATTTACCGGTGACCCTCCTCCTGAGATCACGTGGTACCGAGAGAATTTCACGATAAAAAATTCGAAAGATTTCCAAATCACCACCACGGCCTCCAAATCTGTGTTGATTATCCGCGAAGTGTATCTCGAGGACAGTGGCGTGTTCTCCGTAAAGGCTGAGAACCGTGGCGGAAGTGCAAAGACTTCGGCAAACCTCGTCGTCCAAGAACGGCAAGAGGCTGGTGCCGGAATGGCTCCACCAAACTTCACCAAGACAATCCAATCGCAACGTGCCAAGCAAGGTATGACTATCCGTCTTTCTGGCTGCATCTCTGGGGGCCGACCAATGGACATCTACTGGCTACATTCTGGACAAAAACTGACTGAAGATGAGCGACATAAGATACATGAAGAAGCCGATCAGTGCACGTTGGTTATCCTTAATGCCGTCCCTGAAGACTCTGCTAATTATGAATGCGTAGCGCTCAATAAAGCCGGCGAGGCCCGGTGTATGGCACAGGTCGTTGTTGAGCCATCAAGTGCGACCACAGCGGCCGCTGTGCAAGCCATGCAGGCTCCTGTAGATATGTCCGCTAAGGGACCGCAAGTGACTGATGGAATTAAGGATCTCACTGTGAAACAAGGTCAGCCAGCTACGTTCCGCTGCAGAATACCCGCCGCTCCCAGTAAGATTGTTTTTTTTCGGTTGAATTAATTAAACTTTAATATGAAGTGAATAACGAATATATTGTTAAGTTCCTACAATTACAATAAATTTTTTACTTCCAAAGTTGAGAGTACGACGCGATGCGTTCATTCATCGAGCGATGTCTAACCTAAGCTGTACAAATCGTGTCTTATCAGCTGCCCAGGTAAAGTGGTATCGGGGGGATAACCTGATCAAGCAGTCACGTTATTATAAGCTGAGTGGCGAAAACCATGTTTACACCTTGAAAATATCCGAGGTCTTCCCCGAGGACGAAGGAGAGTATCGCTGTGAGGCGACAAATCGCGCAGGCACTGCATCGACATCCGCCTTCCTCAAGGTCATCGTGTCCGATGGCAACGAAAGTCCGCCAACGCTTGGCCATCTTTCAGACCTCACTGCGACCGAAGGCCAGTCTGTCACGTTCACTACACAGCTGGCAGGCACGCCCCGGCCTAAGGTTACATGGTACAAGGGTGGCCAGGTGATTCGGCCCACCAGAGATTTCCAGGTACTTCATTCGTTTATGAGAAAAAAACACTGCCCCCTTCCCAGTAAAAAAGCATACAAAAATACCTTGTGTGTTAAGCATGCTTTTATGATTACCACACTATCGATAATTTCTACCACCTAACTGCGAACCCTTAACAGTGTGTTAAAAAGGAATAAATTTTTCCGTTTCTAATATTATACGCTATCTTAATTATTGTTTTTTTTTTTGTTCTGTTTGTTTGTTTTCATTCACTATTGTCCATGATTCGGACGATTGCGGCATGGCACGTCCTTTGTCGATATGTTACGGCGTCGTCGCGCCTGTGTCTATCAATCTATCACGAACAGATTACACAAGACGAGACTAGTTGTAGTCTGGTCATACGGAGCGTTCTGATAACTGACGAGGGCACCTACATCTGTCGTGCGACGAATCCGGGAGGTCAGGCCGAAGCAGCAGCGAAACTGACCGTGCACCGTAAGGCTCGCTCCTAAATCTACAGAAGAATGTTCCTAATCACTGTGACAGTATCACTCAACTCTACTCATCGAGTGGCATTTAGTAGTAGTAGTAAACATAGTGATTGATACGCGCTTATTTTTCTAAACGCTAGATTGTCCCTAAGAAAATTACTATTAATTCGTAATACAAGCGAACACATAAATGACGCTAAAGAAGTTAGAACATCATACGGTTGCTGTCTGGCTAGTAAGCAGACATGGCCGTATAGAACACAAACAATGCACACAATAAACGTTACATACATACATACAAATACAATGTTCCTTTATCAAAAGTGCATGACAAAACGCGCTGCGTTAAGATTTACTAGCGACAACTGTTCATCAATTGGAAAAACAGCTACAAACCATTTCCAATAATGAGATACGTAAAAACAGCACCCTACCTATCAGAATAATGACGATGATTCCTGCCCAGTCGAGTTTTCCAGAAGGACAACAAATATGGTGTTTGACACCGGTCCTAATTTTATGAGACAATAACACTAATCGCACGGGATAAGAGAGCTACAGGGGCCAGACTGACAAAGAAGCTCCGAAAAAAAGATGGATTTTTTTTCCAAAGCTCTAGTTTTGCCCTGAACTATCGAACCACACCACTGACTGCCAGCCAATGCGTCAATGGCCAGATGGTTGAATCGCATACACTCCAAGCCTTGTTACTATCGTTTTAGATTTTTTTTACCGCCGAAACTTGTCCTACAAGAACATAATCATATTTGATAATAATACCATAAGCGAACTGCGCTGTGAGACAACTTAAGCCTATTCCGGGCTTGCCCGGTATCGCCGGACATAGGCTTCAGCGTTAGTAAAGTTGTTTTAAATTGCTTTGTGACCAGTGGCCGCGATGAGATTTCTCTATCTACCTCCATAAAACCTCTAGTGCTCATTGGAGGTCCTCCCTCTATTGCTTCCGCGTGGTGACATATTGATTTGTTAACGTTGCTTACGCTAGCAAAAGGACGCACTCGATATTTCGACGTCCCTAAATGTGTTGAGCATTGCAGCCAGGCTCCGTTCCTTGAATCCTCAATTAGGGGAACGGTGACCCTATGCAATGTCCGATCTCCAACTGCATAACGTACGCTCCCTCTACCTGCTGGTCCATTAGGAACAAATCCTTTTTGTTTAGGCATCAGCCACTACGATGTTGCTAAGGGTGGTTCCTCCCAAGAAATCTGCTATGCTTTTTAGATTGACGCTCCCGTATTACTAGTCAACCAAATGCAAAGGTGACTAGGTTAGCCGTAATAATTATAGTAAGTAGTGAGCCATTCATGGACACCTTAATTTAATGTGACGCTTTGTATCGATGATAAGAAGATACGTCATCGGCGTTATTAAAACTACTAGCATTTAATATTGAATACCTATCTATTATATATCTGCGTTAATCGGTGCCATTGAGTGTTTGTTGATGTGAACATTGTGTGTCTGTGTTACCTTCGTTACTGACCCCTTAAAAAGACAACTAAAATCACGATTTATTAAAAATACAAACACAGCGGCTGTACGGAGTCATTATAGTCACTGAAAAAGGCATAAAAGAAAAAAAAAAAACCAAAAAGGCAATAACGCGAGAGTGCGCGTCTGTAAGTTGTCCTAAATAAAAAATAAAACTGCCAAAAAAAAAAACAATCAGATTGGAGATATATAGCATTTTCAGTGGCTACTTAATATGACGATGATATGGATATATTATATGACTAGTATTGAATCATAATAATATATTAATAATAGTTGCAATAATAAAAATTGGTCGTTTGTCGTGCATCCAAACAACTCGGTGTCGTGTTCTGCCTTTCTTGACTTGAGCGCCCCCTAGCAGTCGTCTGATGAGACCAACAAATACAGAATGGTTATTTTGTGGCAACGTGACGGACGAGCGGCGGCGGCGGACCATGCAAAAATCCAAACTATAAACTCAGATCGAATTGTTTAACTTTTCGACTCCACGAACGTATACCTAAATAGATTTCCCTTCTGCCAGCCTCTAACGATAACCCTACCGGCCCATCCTGCTAAACAATCTCTTCAATGTAATCGAGCATACCTAAATGAAGTTGCTTTAGTGTTATTGAAGACGACTCTTCTGGAGAGTCTATCAAACAGTGATGAGAATAACCCTTCTGAAAAATCGTAACTTACTTGGAGCTCCCCGGGTCTTCAAATCTCTGTTTCTCCTTACATGGAATGCGCTCAGTTCGCAGTTCCCTTGGCGGAATTTCCTTTACCTCCTCTCCCCCTCCCCCAATCCCCAATTGCTTCGATCTCAAGTCAAGTCGGACAGTAAACACTCACTATAACCCTACACAACCCCCTAGTGACCACGTCATATTAAGTCCATTGTTAATTAGGATGGTAATGCCCCACAGTTCATTAGATACAAGTTAATCTTCCTAATGCATCAACATTGTATCACCCTTATACCGCATAAAAGCGCGTACGATTATTATCAACTAGAGCACGCCATCCTTTGTCGACTATTTAGAGGTCTAAATTCGATGTACTCGGCCTCCGCCCGCAGGGAAACGCCCAGGCGACCGCCAGCCACTCCCTGTCACGCCCCACACCGCCACAACTGCCTCGAATTTCCCACACGGTTTGCAGGGCCTTGGGGGTCCCGGCCCACAAGAGAACCAAGGCCTTCCGTCGAAAATAGCTAAGATGACTCCCAGTCCTGCGGCTCCTCCATCCTTTATCGAAGAACCAACGCCCCGGCAGATTTCGCCGAACGAAGTCATTTTCCAGGGTCGAGTACAGGGTGATCCCCTACCTGAGGTCCGCTGGGCCGTCGACAATCGTACACTCGTTTCCGGCGGAGATGTTCAGACATCCGTCAGCTCAGACGGTGTTTTTTATCTTCGGCTAATTAACATTCAGCCACACGACGCTGGCCGATATACATGCACAGCATCAAACGAGCATGGACAAGTAACCACAACAAACGTCCTATACGTCAAAGGTAAAACGCGGAAACACATGGGAATGCTTGTGCCTAGAAAAAGTGTTCATGTTCAAAGCTAGATATCGTACAGTATATTCAACTCTTTCA
The DNA here is from genome assembly GCF_002443255.2 of Varroa destructor. Taxonomy (NCBI): domain Eukaryota; kingdom Metazoa; phylum Arthropoda; class Arachnida; order Mesostigmata; family Varroidae; genus Varroa; species Varroa destructor. Next base: position 6,955,693 of record NW_019211460.1, on the reverse strand, counting down.
TTTCTCTATTCAAAACTTTGACGAAGGTTGAGCAATCTAAACGTTTCAGCCGCTCTCGTGTGTTATCTAAAAGCCTGCGTGGTATGTGAGTGACTCGCGGCGATTTCGATAATTTTCCCGCGATCGTACCTTCTAATAACTTCATTTTCTATACCGTCTCGAAGTACCGTAGCGTTACGAAAGATGGCGACCCATATCAGACACAGAAATTTTGTTAAGCCCACTTTAAAGTAATGTATGCTTATCTGACCCATACAGCCTATCAATCTCATTATAGCTTAGCACAGATATTATCAATAGGAAAATAAGAAATCTAAAAGTACCAAGTGTCAGACGCATGGGCACCTTACAAACGTTGAGTTTGCGATAGCACTAAGTTTCTAAAGTCAGTGTTTCCTTGTTAGAAAGCAATAGCTTATCCTATCCGTGCTTGCACGTCTCGTGCATCCGTTTCGACTAAAATCATTCTCTCAACGCTGTAGCTTTCAACTCAAATCTGAGTATTGCTAAATAAAGTATTTATATCTCATATCACCTTACCATATAACCAACGTATTATTCACAGTAAGCAAAACTATCGGTCGCCCGACGCGTATAAAAAAAAACAATTTTGAATAAGCTAAATTTCTACAATTTTCACTCCTTAAATCAAACAAAGAAAGCTAATTACGCCCAAATCCCCCGCTCTCAGTAAGACAAAATAAAAATAAATAGTAATTTTTCTTACGGATTCGATAGACTACTAATAGATCAAACCATAAAGAAATGCTTTGAATCGAAACGCTCTAACTTACATGGGCGTCTTCGTTTTTGAGATTACTTTTAAGATGCGCCAGAATAACGCATAGGACATATCCGGAGTTTTTGCGGGCCTTAGTGAGGATTTCTATAACGGCAAAGAAAGTGAGATAGCGGTAGAAGTGCGGCCTTCAGAACCTGACTTATATTTCTGATTGCAGCATTGTTGTCCATGCAGTTCACGCTTTGCGAAGCTTTAGAAAACCATACGGGTCATTTTCTGCAACTACTTGTGCATTATCGTATCCACCGTAACGGGTCTTTTTTTTTTCCGTTCTATTCGATAAGTTGTACCGATTCGCAATTTTTGTTCCGTATTAGCTAGCTTTTTCCTTTTTTGCTGAACTCAAACGTTTTTAAAGACCTATTGAATAAGACAGATACGTACCCTTGAGCGTAATCAAGTCTTTGTTGTTCGATAGATTTAATTGAATACATTTAGTGATTTGTAATAAACTCATTGTTTTTATAATAGGAACTGGTGGACTGTCAATCTGACAGTAGGTTACAAAGGTAATTTTAACTTAATCAAATAAATAGAAGACTTAGGCGGAGGCTAAATGCTTGATTATTGTGAGATGAAAAACTGTCATTCAATCCCAGATATAAAATGTGATAGCTCGTGCAAAAAAAATTAGCTCGAAAAAGGGCCACGAGGTTTTGGAAAAGCGTAAGAGGTCAGGTCTCCTTAATCCAAATGTCACCATTAGAATAAGTGCAGAAAATAAAGCTCCCTTATAGCTTATATACATATAGAAGCAGCAATGTGTCAAACTTGGATGGAAAAAAGATGTTTGAGTGCTTCAATCATTCGGACCGTTTAGAACATTAACAGTTACACATCTTCACCTAAGCAAAAGACCGGCCATACGTACCACGAAGGAAAATCTTGTCACGATGCACACTTTTCGGAAAACTTTAATAGATCACTTAGGGAAGCATTTTAATCAGAAGACAGCTTCTACAATCGAGTGATTTCGAGCTCTCGATCTAAACATCATATTTCTGTAATAAGAAATTGCGGAAAGTTCAATGCGCTTCATCTAATTCTCCGAATGTTATGTCCTTGAAGGCCGAATTACGAAATCCGAAGATGAGAACGATAGCATTATTCTTCAGCCGTATCCTTGAGAAAAGTGAAAGTCATTAGGCAACATGTTTCCTATCGGTTAGATAACGATTGCCTTATGTTCGAGCGTCAAAAGAGAACAATACGCCCTTTTATGTGCTAGAGTATTAATTAAAATGAATATGATCTTTTTGTGACTGCAGTAGGAATATGATTGGGCGATTAGTTTGTTATTTTTATATTTGTCAGCCCATGTTACGACAATACCATAAATATCTTATTTTTATTTGTGAGGATAACAACAAAACTACTTCTTGCCTACTTCTTGTGACAGCAAGGACGCTATGGGATTTTTTTTTTTGAATTTTCAGTCAGAACTACGGTTAAGCTGTAATTTGTGACAGTGTTAGGTAACTTATATTTGTTTATTGTTAATTACTGACAAGATACGTTATGACACGGTAGAAAAATTGCACTCATTTTGGATTGTTCTAAAGATTCGTTGATTTACAGACGGTCTTTAGCGCACGCGGCTACTGATTAATCGCAAGCCAGAAACAGTCCATTGGCAGAGTGTTTAAGTTCCCTTTTCCCGGGACCACCAGTCGGTTATGCAGGTTTTGACGTCGTTTTTTGTATCGTTTATTCTGTTATTGGTATCATATATTTGTTTTGCCGTTGACGAACGCAGACCGTGGACAGCGTCCTATATTTATTGAACCGCTCAAGCCTGTTGAAACCACGGACGGATCTCCCGTTCTACTCCAGTGCCGCGTCATTGGAAATCCGTCACCTTCTATCTCCTGGTTCCAAAATCGCCGAGAAATCAGATCTTCTGAAGAATTCCGTATTAGCTTCAATCCGACGACTGGCATATGCCAACTTGTCATCGCTGAAGTAAGTCCTTTGCTTCTGAATAGTTATTATGGTGATCTCTATAACGTCTTGTTTTCGTAGCTGCTATTTTCTGTTTTCAACCACTGCAGGACAAGCACTTGATTGTTCGCAACGTTATCAGACGCAACGTTGTTACTACGCTGAAGTAGTCGACAGTTTACGATCAAACTTTTAAACTAATCTGTTTTCCTTTGTCTACTAGCAAGCTTTCACTTTATTTTAGTTATATTTTCGTATTTTCGCGAAAAATTATTTTGGAATTTTCTATTATATTCGGCCAATTCAATTTATTGGCCTATAAGCGTCCGCCTTCCGTCAGTGATTTTAGATTATCCAACAACAACGTTCCATCTGTAGTCGTGCTTAGTTCTTGTTTAAAACGTTCGGAATGAACTTGTGGAAAGGATAGAAGGTGCGATATTATCACACTGCCTATCTGAATATAGGTAGTTACACACTTAAACTGTTATATAATAAACATTGCCGGGATGCTGGGGTTCCCGCGCTAAACGGGTTCAGTCCCTGTGTAAAACAAAGATTAATAACCGCACCTATTTAAGAATTTAGAGCTTCATTTTTTGAACAAAGCATCGTTCTTCCTCTTTATAAATTGCAGTTTATTATTATTGGTACTTCTTAGAAGAATTGTATATAATACGTACATTCCTTCAGCTGCTGTAACCACGACAGGTTGTACAGCATCCAGAAAATCTCTAAAAGACGATACCTCAGCACCTTCTCTAAATATCACAGTATGTCGCAGAAACTTATCCCAGGGTGGAGCTTGCCATCGCGAGATCATAACAGTATTTGTGTGGTCTGTTCAGGTGTACCCAGATGATCAGGGTGTGTACGCCTGTCGGGCATCAAATCCCTTTGGAGAGGATGAAACAACTGCTCCTCTTACGGTTACCGACGTCGAGCTCCTCGAAAGTTGCTCGGACTTGAATGTTCAGCCGCGTTTTGTCCTACCACTCCAACCCCGAACAGTGTCTGAAGGCGAACCGATTGAAATGAAGGTTGAAGTGGTTGCCGTTCCTGCGCCTGCTATTCAATGGTTCTTCCACGGTAGGCCCATTATATCAGCTCGAGATCATATGATTACTGGACATAAGGGGTGTAAGTCAAAGCTTACCATTCCAGAGGTATTTCCTGAGGACGCTGGTCCTTATGAGGTGTTGGCCTTAAACCCCGCGGGCAGAGCCACCTCAGCCGCTAATCTGTCGGTAACTGAACGTAAGTTGCTGCTCTTTTTTGGCTTTAGAATTCGAGTATAAATTATTGTACATCATCGTTCTATATAATAAATATAATGCGCCTAAATCTAGCTGCAATCATTTATGCGTATGGACGTGTCTTAATGACAGTTTTTTTTATTTGATTTGAACAGATACAGCGATGGATGAGCAGACAGCAACCGCGTCGCACAAGCCGACCTTCGTGCTTCACCTCCAACCGATCACAGTTACTGAAGGACAAAGAGCCGTTCTGCGGGCCCAGGTCTCCGCGGTTCCTGCAGCGCAAATCAGTTGGTACCACAATTACCGCCTTATCAAACCATCGAGAGACTTCCAGGTTTGTTCCTTCTCAATAATATAGTTCAAATATTTATTAACGCCAGTTTTAATTATAGTGACGTTTTTAAATGGAAGCCTGGCTATAACAAGAAGTAGCTATGACTTTTTTAGGCAATGTAAGGTCTCGTGAAGGCGAAACGAGGCCGACAGCAAACCGTGGAGTATGTCTTGCCTATTAAGTAATTACCGCTTACTGTGAATTATAGGTGATCTCGGAACGTAATCGATCTACGCTTATCGTAAATGAAGTATTTCCAGATGACGAAGGGGAATTTACCTGTACAGCGGTCAACTCGTTCGGAATGGCGCAAAGCAAAGCTACACTTGTGGTTGAAAGTAGGTATAATTTTTAGTAGTAAATAATAGATTAACGCTTCAGCGTGAAACATTACGCTATAATTAAGTTTTCTTCATATCTGTATAAGCCGTCATATTGATTGAATGTTGTTTTGCCCAACTCAGAGATCGTGTCACCGGATGACGAGCTGGAATCTCCACGAATTCTTAGTCCACTTCAACCGCTATCGGTTATGGACGGCAGTGAAGCTAAGTTTAGCGTTGTGATATCAGGACACCCTCAACCTAAGGTATATCAATGTGTCCGACTGGCTAATTAATATTGTGCGTTTCCTTATTGATATCGCTGCTCTTAGTTGTGTCAGAAAATCCACAGCTCCAGTAATAGGTGGAGCACATTTACTCGGTCAAACGAAACTTGAAAGCGTGGACTATTACGTTACAATTAACGCCTTATTATTAATTCTATGTAAACACGTACCAAATTCGTCTAGGTGACGTGGTTCCATAACGATATCGAAGTCAAAGCCAACGATGATATTTGGATGACGCAGCGATCAGACGGGTACGCCTATCCACCGCACGTTGATCATTATATGTACATGAGCCAGTGGTTCTTCAATCATTTTTCATCAAAAAATTTACTTCACAGTAACAATAATGATAATAAGAAAACGATAATAATTCGCCTTACCTATATAGATGCTCTGAAGTAAGGATTAGAAATAATAAGCGTACTTGACGAAGCGTCGTATAACGACAATTGATTTTACCGTTGATCGTTATCCATTAGATATTGCGAGCTCTTCATATCGGAAGTGTTCCCCGAGGATATGGGCGAGTATGTATGTAAAGTATCTAATAAAGCGGGAACGGTGTACACTCGTACGACGCTCACCGTTGAGTGTAAGTAATAACAACAAACATCGAACTGCCAATTAGTATTGAAATATTATGTAGCAGTCAAATGTCACTACACAATACAAAGATATGGCAATCCATTACTCAGTGCATGTGGCATAGCTCTAATTGCTTGTCATTTTATGTTAGCATATGAATACGTACCGGATTCTGAGGTAGCCACTTTTAGCCAGAGTCTTGATACCACAATGGAGAGCATTCACACCGCCTCGCTAAGTTTCTCTGAGGAGCTCGATACCGACGCGGACTTCTCCATTGAAATTCCCGATCTACCCATGGACGAACCTCTGTCTACGAGCGAGCTCGCCAAGCTCAGTACAAAACAGAAGCCACCAACAGGTATATCAAATCTTGCAACGACGTGTGTAGAAATTAACGCTGAAATTGTTGAGTCATGTGAAATGCTCAATGTTTACATGGTTTTATTCGATTGTTAGGTAAACCTCCTCGACACGGGCCAGAATCACTCCATGACTCACAACAGCCCCGCCGGAGTGGCAGGCGCGGCGATAGGCCAAACAGGAGGCCCGACTCCCGTACGAGAACCCCCACGCGTGGCGAACACGAGCACCGACCCAGAAGTTCTCGGAAAGACAAAGTAAGTCAAGTCATTCGGTGCAGTTATTGCCACTATTATTTTAAATTACTGTTAAACTTTACCGACAGGATTTTATCTATTGGACAACTTAGAGATGTTACATTTTTTACCAACGAATTTATTGCACCATGTTGTGCAAAACTGCTTATCTGTAGATTTGACTAGTAGGAAGTTCTGTCGAATTATATTTCATGCAGACCGTATATGGTGACTACTGATACCATTTCTAATTTTTTAAAGGACAAGAAACCACTTTGTGGCCACCGGCGAGGCACTCCTGATTCTTCCCGTCCATCGATTTGGTCTCCAACCCGTAAACCATCCGATGCTTCAGAGCATTCGGTATCCGCTTCGCTATCCGCCTCGACGCCTGCTGCCCACTCCTGGTCGCCGCGAAGGTCTTCTACGCCTGGAACTGCGGCTAAATTCGATGTCCCCCTGGAAGACGTGATCGTACCACTTGGCCAGCCAGCAACGTAAGTTAATGAGTTTAGGTCTCACGTAAAACGATAAAGGCAACCCCTTGGATATTGTATGTGTTAAAAGGCAAATATCTTTCTTGAGATATCGAAAGTTTGCTTATGAGACTCCCATTATTGTACATATTGTATAACAGATTGGACGCGAAAGTGTCTGGTCACCCGCGACCTAAGGTCACTTGGTACAAGAACGGAGAAGTCATCCGTTGGACACCAGATTGTCAGATATCTTACGAGACTTCGGGTATCTCTACGCTCACTGTTCAGCGAACGCAGCTCGATGATTTTGGCTTCTACGCCTGCGAATGCAAAAACGCCTACGGAGTTGATATGACCGAATGCGAGCTCGTGCAACTGGGTACGTACATAAAAAATATGTTCGCGTTTGAAGACGTCTGTTCAGTTATCTTCTCATATAGATTCTTCCCAATCGGCCTGTACATAAAAGTAAGCCTGAGACATAAGTGCTTAGATATCTTACATAGAATATATAGAAAAAATATCTAAATGCCCTTGTGGCCGATTTTCAATCAGGATGATATGGCCAATTATTCCGATACATCGGCTAGCAGTTGACACACGTGTCGCAACAGAACACGCTTAACGATAAATAACTTATATTACAGACATGAAGAGCATGTGTCCGATACGTAAAGTGCCAAGCCATGATCACAAACTGAAATTGGATTTTAAGCCCCAAAAACCTAAATTTGAACGTGAACTCTATCCAGAGTACGTCAAGCCGCTTGGAACGCCTGTCACGCTCGAAGTGATTGCTCGAGGAAGACCAAAGCCGACCTTCACCTGGTACTTTAATTCTACTAAAATTCGTATTGGAAGTTCTACCAAATATATAGTGACAGTTTTGAATGATCGATGCATGCTACAAATCCTTGAGCTGTCGAAAGATACGGAAGGCTTGTACACGTGCCGTGCGGTTAATGAGCATGGCGAAAGTACGACCACGACGCGCATTACTATTGGCGAGTACGAAGAAATGGTTACACCAAGTCCTATAGACAGCATTGGACAACGGCCTCAGGAAGACGTCGTCTCGTCTATACGATCTGACGAGTACGTTGAACATTATACACCAGCGCTAGGAGAGCAGCTTCAACGACCGACGGAAATTACCGCAGACGATTTTGTCATGCTTCACTACACGGTCGGCACGACTCAAACGACCGATACTGCGACAACGGTTACTCAGAGAACCGCGACAAGTCGGGAAGACATCACCGGGATGAACCAACGCGGCCCGCAACTACCGCAAGCAGCAAAACCTGGATCCCCGATCCCATCACGAGTACAGTATATGCCCGGCCCGATCTCGGGCTTCGCTCAAGAAGAGATTCCTCAACTGCAGCCACAACCAACAACGAAGACAATGATAGAGCAGGCACGCGAATATCTCATTAAGATGATACCAAAACCAGTGTGGCAATTTAGCATGTGGTCCGCCGATCAAAGTAATGTCTGCCAGCCCGGAGAGGCTATCGAAAAACCAGCGCATCCAGCACCGGCCTGGCCTAGAGAGGCCATTCAGCCTCGACTACCTGGTGAAGAAATACCACAAGCGCCACAGTACCCCACGGTGCGTGATGCAGATCAAAGGTCACAGGCGCTCTTCCCGGGACAGGAGTTGCCTTCATATTTACAGACGGCGGCCTTGCGGCAACCTCAGCCAAGCCGCCCACTGCGACCCGGAGAAATGCTGCCCCAAGTGCCCATGTCGCCGATATTGGTACGCCAACCTGGAGTATCTGGCATACAAATGATCACCCCGCAGTTTGCAGCAGAACGACAGCCTCGTGCGCCACAACATCCTGCCTATATTCGGCCAGGACATCCATCATACAGGCCTGTTTTTGCTGTTGCGACTACACAACCAAGGCCACAGAAACCTGACGAATACCTCGTCCCTGCGGAACAACCTCAGTATCCAGAGGTAGGTTATATTATATAACATATATATGTCTTTCATGTGAATGCAGCTTAAAAAGCAGGAGAGCGTTGTCAGAAACAAAAACTGAGCCTTGACTGAAGCTACATAAATCAGTAATTCCAGTAACGGCCGAGTAGGAATACAAATCGGCGCTCAATTTAATTTATCTTCAGGTTTTCTTGCCCAATATAATATAGCATCCAACATTCGGTCGTCGCCTTATAAGTAAAGACTATATTTTTTTGGTTCATTATGGGTAGAGCTTATATGTTAACCGTGCAGAGAAAGCCAATTAGAAATTCTGTCTTTTAGGAAATGCTTGTTCATGCTCCTCAAAAGCCCATTGAAGTTCATATGGTGCCTACTCGAGCGGGCCGCTGGGTTCCGGCACTTAAAATTTCTGAACTGGGTACCGCGCCCAAATTCACGTGTCCTTTAGAAGAGGTTCTCGTCACTCAAGGTCAACCTGCAACGTAAGTTAAATATTAAGCGTGTGTTTCCGGGTAACAGAATTAAGAATTTAAGATAACACAAATATGTATGCTGTGTTTTTCACTGCTTTTTCAAGTTTTCTAAAGCAAGGCCCGAGTACAAGTGACTGTGTTGAGCTTGTACCGTTTATGGTAGATGTTATTTTTACTGTACGAAGTTTAACCATTATAATTAACAACCTTGGCGTTGCAGATTGGATTGTCGGGTGGTCGGCAAGCCGAAGCCAAAAGTCACATGGTTTAAGGAAGGAGAGCCGCTTGAGCGGACGCCTGAAGTCTGTGTAAGCAAAATCACCCTACGCGGCTCATATATAAATATATCGGCCGATTTTATCGTTGAACACCTTTTTACTTGACGTATCTGGGAAAAAAACGTTATAAACATACTCAATCACAGAAAAACCAAATTTATTTCAGCTCAGAGGCTCGACATCTCAGCAGTCGCAACAAATGCCATAACGAGCCCTATTCGCTTATGAAATTATTGCAACATAGTCACGCTAATCATATGATTTTGTTGGCTTGATATAGGTTTCGTATGATACTGAAGGTACCTGTCAATTAGTCATTCAACACACTGAACAGGAACATTTCGGACATTACTATGTAGAGGCTAAGAACCGATATGGGGTCGATGTGACTCATGCAGAACTTGTACAAATTGGTAAGTGTGTCAGCTTAGGTAGCACTTAGAAGAAGCGGTATATGTTTAAATTTCTTTGGTACACTTAATCTCCTAGAATAGGATCTGATACTCTAAGGATGACTGGGAAAATATAGGATTTTTTGGAAGATTGAGTAAAAAAAAAAAAGCATCAGCGAGGGAGCCGACCTCGCCATGGTTATGAGAACTTTGAGGCAAGTATTTCTGAGCGGAATTCTCATTCGTTTTGTTAATTCACTTGTATGCAGATATGAAGTCACGTGAGCCAATCCGGAAGGTTGTAGAGCCCTCAACGCTAAAACTAGACTTTATTCCTATGAAACCCAAGTTTGAAATACCGCTGCAGAATATCGTGCAGCCACTTGGTACGCCTATCACGCTCGAGTGCGTGGCACGTGGAAGGCCACGTCCGGACGTTGTGTGGTTCCACAATGGTCAAAAGGTAGATTTAACATAATCGGCATGATCTATGGACATAGGAATTATATAACCTTACAGTACCCGTCCTGGAGCATTTAATTCTGCCTTGTATGATAAAAATATATACAAGATTTCGGTGTCTAAATCCGGGATTCTTTATGCTTTACTCTCAAGATTGTATCTAATAAAAATACAGATATTTCAACGAAATTCGCAATTAACTAGTTTATCAGTTTCGCAATACAACTTCCTTTATCTACGAATAGCTTTCTAAGACCAGAAGATATTTGTTGGTGTAAGCTAGTTAAAGTACATCCAGCTACGTCACATACAAACATTTCCAGCGGAATCAAATTTTGAGCTCACAGTGGGCCAAAACCCAAAAAATGTGCCTTGCCAAAATTGGGATAAAACCAAAAAAGTGCGAAAAGACGTAAAAAGTTTCCAAAAGATTAATCATTGAAGCTTATTTGGACAATCCAATTAATAATTAGTATCTCCTTTCTTAACACCGGCTGTTAATTTATGTTTAAAAAATCCAGATATATCAAAAATGGCTGTTGCAAAAGTATTTGCTAAACTTTTAAGCCTTTCAAATTCAGACTCTATTGAGGGTCTCAAGTTCTCCAATAAAATAGGTCGTCAATTTCGCGCCCAAAAAAACGCGTATCATTCAGCGTGAAGAAACTGTATGATAACTAATCTTTGCTCAAATTGACACTTTTTTGTCCCAGAAAAAACTGGGTTTTCTGCTACTAGGAGAAACTGATAAACGTTTGTCGCGAAAAGCCCGCCAAGGTTTACCCGGATTTACAGGCCCCAGCCTATATGTGTATATTGTTCTTCTGTGAAGTAATTTGCTGGATCTTTTGAGTACGCATCGTACATTAAACACTTGTCATGTGAACTTCTGATATTTTCAAGCATAGACAAGCTGCAGTGTACGGTTAAAACTGTGCCAGAAAGACATCTATTGAATGTTTTTGTAGCCGCTTCTCCTGTTGAAAATGGCACATATTAATTTCACTTATCTAATCTTCTCCAATCTAAATAGGTGGAGACAACGCCTTCCCAATACGAGGTAACTGTCATGTATGACCGTTGCCTATTGCACATTATCGAATTGAACGAGGAAACCAAAGGAACATACAGTGCACGAGCCACAAATGAGGCCGGCGAGGAACTTACCACTTGTGTTCTCGATATTGGAGGTTAATGTCTTTTTAGTGAGCCAATCAATTGTGTTAACTTTCTTTGAAGAAAGTATACCACCGGTACAACTATTATGCTTGTTTCTGTTTATTTGGATGTATCTAGAACAAATGCAAGATTATTTTTTTTTTACCTAGCGTACACATAAATGGAGGAAAATCTTAGCCAAACGTTTTTTTGTATTATAGAGCCAGAGCCGTTGGCCCTCCTCGATACATCGATGGACTCGGTGTCGGTCTCGGAATCATATGACGACTCCTTTATGTCTGTGAGCCGTTCAAAATACCACAAGAAAAAGACGATTAGTGAGTTGCAGATGGCGCCTTGGGTACGCAAACCAGGTCCACAGACATCTTCTTTGGAGTGGAATGAGAGCGCCGATGAAAGTTTCCTCGACGTTGATCGTAAACAATGGCAAACTGAAAGGTTCGTGTCACACGCTGATGTACGCCGTATCAAGAAATTGCGCCAGAAGCAAGATACAGAAACGGCCGAGTGGACGGAGGCGATAGACGAAAGTTCCATCAATGTCGACCGTAAGCAATGGGAGATGCAGCGACATGTTTCTGAACTGTCGAAAAAGATCACGCGCAGGCCCCACATTACCGAGCTCGATGAGAAGAAAATCATCGAAGAGTTCGTCATAATCGAGAAAAAAGAGACCAAGAAGGAAGAACTGGTTTCGCAGACCAGCACAATTGAAGAAGGCCCGAAACCTGAGACAGCTGACGTACAATATTATGAAAGATTACGTAAGCCTTTGAAGAAGAAAGAGCCCGAATTTGTGCGCAGACAATATATATCCGAACTTAGTCCAGAAGAACTGATTGAAGAAGTCATCGAACAGCCCATAAGGGAGAAACCTGCCGCGGTGGTCGAACCTCCAGACGTAAGCCATATCGCTGAGGAAACGATATTGGAAGAAGTCAAAGAGCCTTATGAGAAGAGGGTCTATGTGTCAGAGCTCAAGCCGATTGGTAAAAAGGCCAAACCCAAGAAACACAAGCCTGATACGGCTATCGTACCTGAAGAAACAGTAATCGTTGTCAAAAAGGAGCAGGCTCGTCAGGGTACCATCGAAACGCTTCTGTTGGAGGAGAGTGCAATGCCGGCGCTGCTTAAGCCACTGGTGATGAAACCGGCCGAGCAACCCGAAATCACAGAGGTGGTCGAAGAGGAAATTATGCTGAAAAAGAAGAAGCCTGAGAAACCTAGAGAGTCTGTTCCTCAGCACATTGAAGAAGTCGAAGAGATCAAAGAAGAAATCGTAACGATCATACCTAAGAAAGAGGAAGTATCGCAAGTAGTAACTGTCGAATCCATCGAGCACAAACCAGTAGAGTTCGAAGTCCGACAGAAGCCGAAACGTAAAGTTAGCTTTGCTTCTATAGCCCAAGAAATACCTGAAACGGTGGCGATTGAGAAGGAACTCACATCGAAGGAGGTAGAAAGAGTCACGGTAACAGAGGAAATTATCTCGCTAAGCAAGAAACCAGAAAAGAAAAAGCCAAAACCGACAAAAGAGAAAAGGCCAGAGGAGGTGAAAGAAGTCGTTCAGACTATTGAAATCGTTGCCAAAGCCAAGCCTGAGCCGAAATCGACGGTGATTGTCGAAAGCAAGGGTCTTCCCCAACCGGAAATCGAAGTTAAACAGGACAAGAAACCAGAAATAAAGGTCGACTCCAAGGGTAAACGCGAACCCAAGCCAGAAACCACCATCGTTGAAGCAATCAAGAAATACGAAGATATAAGAGAGAAACAGATCGAGCAAATCCAGCCAGAACGTCTTCAAAAAGAGGAGATGACCGAAATAATAGGTAAGTTACAAGATGATTCCTGTGCGGTTCTATGGTACCTCAAAACGAGTTAGGGTCTTAGCAATGCAACACTCTTGGCGCTCTGCCACGCACAACAGAGTAGTACACATTTACAAAATTCGCACTTATCTCAATAAACTATTAAGCTAATATCTTATTTAATTTTGCAGAAGAGGTCTCTGTAGTGTCGGAAAAAGTTGAGACGGTACCCATTGAAGGTATGTTGTTGTTTCGATTCTATTTGGGCAAACTACAATGTTCCTTATCGTATATTTGCGCGAATGCCTATTTCTGCCATTTTCCAATCCAGTGGCTTAGCTTTGCTGCGCGGCTATGCAAAAACGCATATATTACGGCGTATTTTTGAAACAGAACTTTTATGCCGCTTACTGCTATCGACGATCTCACCTCACCCGCTTGAACGTCTAAAGCTGTTCTTTGAGCTGTTGGCTTGGAATATCGAGCTTGGTGAGAAAGCCGATTTCCTTCTAAGCATTTGTTTCAAGCCTTGGCAAGCTCGCAAACAGCTTAGAGGCCTTGTTTCAGTTGAAAAATGCTTCTCTGTTAGCTTATCGTGTCCGGAGAGCTGCTGTTAACGATGTCGCCACTTCATTCGCCGTATGGATGCATGCTATGAACTAATACGGAATTGTATGCAAGTAGAGACCTTCCCGTAATTTGTACCACGGTTAAGCTAAATCAGGAAGAGCATGGGCTTTTATCCTAACGAATTATAAGTCTGCACCACCACATGCGACATCGAACAGTCCAGTCGTCAAATAGACAGACACAACGGCTACTTTTTATTTGTCCTTCTATAATATGGGAGTTGGATAGCCAACAGTTGTCCTATTCCACAGCTTTAAACACATATACTATTAAACTAAATCTCCTATTTTTCTGTAAAATAAAAACCGATCGATCTTAGCACCCGAGCTCTAGTAATGCTCTAGTAATGCTAGGTGCTCTAGTAGTATTCAATGATCATAGCGATAGCTATGATCATTGAATATTATTTTCTTTACCTGTAACAGACGTTCGTCAACACCCAGAACACTTACCGTTTTCCTAGGGACACAATAGGAACAAAACGGCATATTAATATCTCAAACCTGGGTCCACCACTAGAGCTGGCCGTGTAAGCGGCCAGCCAGTAAAAGAAGACGACTTCGCTAGAAATTTGCAGGTTAATATCGATCCGTCGCAGTCATATACCGCCATGCTTCGCTGTTGTCCGTCAAACTGACAAGGTCATTCAAGGCCAAAAAGTGCAATTCGACGACCTTGAGTGGCTGCGTCGTCTATGTCTTGTCCGCTGTCGCACCACTGGATAACACCCGCTATATAAATGTGTATATGTGTATATATATGTATATATGTCATCCCTTATGTGTGCTTTGACAACGACAGCCAGCAGCCAATGGTGAATTTCCATTACCAATCATTTAATAAGATGAGGTTTAAATTTTCTATCTAGCTTTTAGTGTCACTATGCACAGCTTAATGTTCCATTTATCCGTTGAGCTCTAGATAGAGCCGTTGAGGCAGAGCTACAACGGTCTCTCACGTCGATTTGTGGTAGAAGGAACTCTGTGGCTCAGCTTAGGCATAAAGTTGCACGCGTCTAGAAGTTGTAACTGCCCTATACAGAGCAAGCCCTATTGCTAGTGTCGTATCGTTGCGTTTTCCGCTCGCGTGGCTGCTGGCTGTCAGCTAAAAGCTTTGCAACAAACACGATATACTGCGCTGCTACTACTCGTCGTGCTCACGGCTTAAGCTATTCGACGCTGCTACTGCTACTGCTGCCGCTGCCGCTACCGCTACCGCTGTTATGTTATTGCTGGCACTGGGAAAATCGTCACGGCCGCTACCTTCTGCAGTGAGTTTAAACTTTCTTGCTTTTCCCTTAATTGTTTCAAACCGTTACCTCAGAGCTGGCAGAGGAAACGACATGTGTGTCTTATATTTATTTAAACTGTCTATCACCCGTCTGCTTTTCTGTGTGTAGCTACCGTCCCTAAAAAAAAAAAAAGGCTATCAGTGTTGCTTTCGTTACAAACTCGGTATAATTCCTAGTACTGTCTATATATGTCGCTTATTGTTTGCAACTTATTATCGTCAGCATAAGCGTGCATATGTGCACCATATATGTCTGTACCAGATTACATTCATCTTTTACGGAAACGTGAACATCTGCCCATTATGCGGTTATAGTTAAAATTTTTATTTCTAGAAAATCCTGGACGATCCTGGGATCTAGCGAGCTATCGTAGTCCATATGTATGGATTAAATAGTTAAATTAGTACAAATCGATTGGAAGAACTCGACCTACATAAGATACAATGTGTGGGTGGGTGGGTGGGTGTGTGTGTGTATCAACGATGCCCACGTCGAACGCCCATGAAACTTTAAGCCAATAAGTTAACTTGTTGAAACTGTACCGAGGCAACTTTTTATGATCTTCACCTACTGAATTGGTTCACTAGATCTTGTCTACTTCGTCTAGAATTCGTATAAATAGCTTTACTTTGGAATAGGAAAAATAAGTAGTTTTCCTATTTTCGTTGTCTCAACAACGGTGCATCGCCTCATCCTTCGTATTGTTGCATACCGTATACCGTTCAGTAGTACTGCCTCATAATGCTTTTATACAACCGATTGCCCATGTTATTGACGCTGCTTTTTGTCAAAGTTTAAATGAGTGGTGCTAAGCGTGGGTTCCTAGCTTTGCAGTCGACAGCTCGTTCGTGGGTGATCGAAACCCCAGCTGCCGTTCTGCTGCCATCGCTGCTAAGGACTAACGCTATGTTTTTGTGTTTCGTGAGCGCTTTTGTCGGGATGTTGCAAAACGGTCGTCCTGCTGACGGCTGTCCTTCTGTAGACGCGGCCTTGTTCCGAGCCTCATCAATGTCTTTTCCTGCATATGTTTTTGCAATGGTTTTGCAAATCGTAACTGATGCTTCACACAAATTCAGCTGATTTCGCGTAGGCTCCATAACGTGAACAGCTTCAAGCATACCGTTTCGCGATTGGTGTCTCTGTTCTGTTTGTTCGGCATCCGTGTTGCTGACACAAATCATACCAACTAAAGAGAGATGGTTGGTGCTTTAGTCCGCTTGCCTCTGGCGGTAGCGAGCACTTATATAATAAGTGTGCTATTTATCTACGCTTTTTGTCATTACAAGCTGAGATGATGTTTCTACAGTTTAGAATTTTTGTTTGCTTCACGTCGGTGTTATCGCTTCTTCTGTGCTTTTGCTTTGCTTTGCTTCGGACTTCGCCCCCTAAGGTGAGTACACTTTATACCGCTTTAAAGCTTTTCTTCTATTAGAAACTAGAGATCAGGCAGCTTTCGACACCTAAACGGCTTTGGCTTGAGGCGTCGCATGTCGCTTCCTCATGACTAATTATGTACATACGCGTTAATGCCTAGGTTTACATGTGAAATATGTTTATATCGATGTTTTTATATATATTACGTGTTTATGTGAGCCTGCGGCTCTTGGCTATTCGATGGTTCCAAATGACGATCATTGCACGCTATAATTTGCTACATATTGGCTTTGACAGTATACCTACAATTTGCAATCTATAGCTCCCTTTGCTTTGCCTTAGCACCGTCTCGAGTCGAAAATCGTTAACTATAATGTATTAACTGTAAAGTATATTCTGCACATTAACGCTATTTATTGCTCTTACTATAATTGTTACCTCTAGTTGAGGACGGTCACTCAACAGTATCTGCTGTGGTTTCGTTATAAACTGCTATTTAATTATAAAAGACCGCTACGCTGAACGTTCTATGGGTGTCTCTACATCTGCTATTCAGCGTTATATCAAATATCTGTGCTTAAATCCTGGATCAAGTGCCGCTTAGCTAAAGCCCTCGAGTTCACGTACTTGGCCATCGTAGCGTACCAAACAAAAAAATGAATAAATTGCATTGTTCAGGTAGGCTTCCAATATCTTTCTCTTGCTTCCACATTACCATGAATCACTCTGCCATGTGCGTTATCATAAACTTGCTTCTGCACTGGTGCTTTTCGCACTTCAGCAAACTTTCGGCTCTTTGCCATTCAGAACTGAAAGTGCTTCGGCTGGGCCTTAAAATTGTACAAGCTTCTCTCTCAAAACTGCCGCATCTGTTATATCTGCGTGGGGGCTCATAAGCCAGTATATAAATTTATTCAATCGATATCTCGTAAAAGGCGTGCCCTTAAAAGCGTTTGATCCTTTAGTGGCAGAACCGCACACTGCTGCGCCGACCGTCAACGATGCGGAAGTCCAGGAGGCTCTGAAGCGTATTGCAACGTTCAAACCCGTACTATTTGACGCGCAGGAGATAACTGAGCATCTGGTCGACGTCAGAGAGGAAGCGTTTGAGACACCGCAAGGAACAATAAGTAAACGAACAGTTACTGAGAAGGGTCTACTCAACGAGGAAACGATTATCGAAGAGATACTTTTTACGCCCAACCCAGAATTCAAACCAACATCTCTTACAGGAATTTCACAAATTGATCACACACCCTTTTTGCCTGTTAGTTTCGATGAGCCTCGTCAGATTACGTGTAGCTCTCAGAAAGTAGTGAAGGATAAACGCGTTGATACGCACTCCGTTGTTGAGGTAAATCCAGATAAGTCTATAAGGGTACTTTCGAAAGTAATGTCCAAACCCGAACACAAACAAGAAAAGATCGTGGTAAGCGAAGCACACGTCAGACTTGTAGATAATACTAACATACGAGTGTACCGTACAGAGAAAGCTTCAGATGATATAGATAAACCGGACTTTCAGCAATTATTAGATATAATTTGGGTTCAGAGGCCAACCAAACGTGGCATTTCATTAAGTCTTTCTTCTCGAGATTATCCTGTTTTTGAAATTGTTTCTAGTCATTTAGTTTCTTCGTGGGATATACCAGAGGATAAAACTACTTCGACAGTTATCGAAACCAACACGAAGCAGTTTGTGGCTCGAATTGAAAAAATGATCCATAAAGCCGACGGAGATGTCGTAGTTATCATTAAACAGAACAATGCGCTACGTCTGGATCAGCAGGCTCCGTCGGAGGTCCTTTCCCTTGAGCAAACCGAAACAGAAGATGCTAGAATTACTCGTAGACGTTCCTCCATTAAAGTGGACATACCTCAAGGCGTGAAAAATGAAGTTTCCGAGTACATTACTTTTGTGCCTAAGCCACGTAGCCTTCATATTGTATCGCCTCGAGAGTTGGGTATGGAGGACGTCGACGTCCGAGATAGAAAACCTTATAAAGTAGATGAGTATGGGAACCGAGCGACTATTGAGGCTATTCATCAAACTGTCGTTGAGCCGAGCAGACACACAACTACCTCAGTCACAAAGAGGAAGACTCCTGACGGTGTGGTGACGAAAGTGTTAAAGATGGTCTGCGAATCTAAACATATGAAACCGTGTGATAATCCAGCAGAATCTGTGTCGGAAACAGTTACGGAAACGGACAGCTCTAAGATTATTCACAAGCTTATTAAAAAGGAGCCAAGCAATGGAAAAACGCTTACTTCTGAGACTATTGAGTTTAAACCTAGAACTGCTTCGAGTGTAGATGAAACGTCGTATCCGGAGGCCGTCGTTAGGGAGATATTGCCAGCCTGGCCAAGAAAAGTTGTCCAAGAGCAGGTTGTAGTCGAGCAGACCACAGACGGAAAAGCAATCAGAAAAGTTATTACGAAAATGAAGCAACCTGATGGAACCGTGTTAACGTCCATCGAAACCGAGGAAGATGACCTTCAGGAAACATCAGACCGTAAAGTGACGCTGAGCGAAAAGGTTGTGTTGGATGGAGGCACAATAACTAAAGAGGTCACGAAAAAGGTCAAAGACGAACCGGACGAAACGACAACAGAAGCAATCGAAATTACGCGTTTCATTCCTAGTAAAGCCCTGACAGATGTGTCCTTAAACTCTGTTGGCTATCCTGAGCTGGACTATACTCCGCAAATTCCTGTAAAGGTAGATTCCGCGACAGGTGAAACAATCAGGGAACAGATTGTTAAAAGCGATGGTACCACGGTAGTTACCGAAAAAAGGTTATTTAAAGGTCGCAAAGGCATGATCGAGTGTACAGTGACCACAACGGAGATAGTGCCGAAATTTGCAGTTTTTCTTAAAAAATCAAACCAAGAACCAGTAGAAGTAACTGAGACGATTGCTACTACGGATGATATCAGGATTGATAAACGAGTGATCAAGTATGTGTCTCCAAAGCCTTTAAGAGATGAAGTCAGGATATTGATAACTCTAGAGGTCTCCCCACTTGATGGACATGTTGTGACTAGCGAGCTAGATACTGACCATCTGAAACGACTAGTAGACATTGCCCCGAATCCTGGCCCTGTTCCTCTTCGTTGTCCCGAAGAACCAGCTAAAAATAGCGTCAGCATTGAGACCAAAGTTACGCAAAAGAATGACGTAATTATGCTTGCGTCAGAGATTACCAAACTGGTGCCGCTAACGTATCAGATGACTGACGGCCCCCTGTATGTGCACGAAGAAACTGACGACCGAGATGATCGGCACATTTATAGGACAGAGGTAATCACGCGAAAGGAAAGTCCAACGTATTACAAGTATAAAGCTGACACAAGTGTAACAATCAAGCCTAGAGAAACACAGCTACCAGAAGTAAAATGGAAACCGTCTGAATCCACTATGACATCGATAGATAACTTGGGCCGAAAGGTAGCTACTCGAACTACGTCGACCTTCAAAGCTGACGAAAGTGAAGAAATCGTAACGAGTACGTCAACTTTAATTCCGAAAAGACTGCACGTCGAAGAAAATAAGGCACTCAAAGAGGACACGAAGGTGGAAGATTTGGAGTTTTGTACTGTTACAACAACAATGCGTGAAACACATTTATTAGACGACAAAAAACATCTTAAAGATGTTCTTGTTAAAGAGGTAACTATGAAGCCGAAGGACGCAGCCGTACCTATCGAGGTACACGCCTTAGGATACCCAGAATTACGAGTGCATCAGCCGAGAAACATCTCCGTAGACTCGTATGGACGTACCTCTAGCCCACTGCACGAGAATGTCTATCAGACAACAATTGCGGAGGGTAGTCGAAAAGAAGTTAAGACATTTAAAACGAAACTGTCAGATGGTTCAATTATAATGGAAACAATCACCGAAGAGCAACCAGCCACTCATGAATCTTCTGAGAATGTTGAAGAAGCTGAGCTCGTCGTCGAATTGCCGGAAGGTAAGATCCGTACCACGAAAGCCAAGAAGAAAAAAGTCACTTTCAATGAAGCGATTATAGAGCATGAAATTGAACGCTCCACATTCTCACCGGTGTCGCCTATCATCGAATTTCCCGATGAGACCGGAGAAAAATTCCCTCAACTTCGTATAGTTGACGTATCTCTTCCTACGATTAATGGACCTATCATAGAAGAGATTATTGAAACATCGTCAGAAAAAGATGGTACAACAGTAAAAAGGCAAACCCGGAAATCTAAGAAGAGCACAGGAGAAATTGACGCCATTGTCGAGACAACGAAGCACACACCATCCGATAAAAACTTAGACGAAGATGCACTGACTGTTTCAGAAAGCATTGTCACGCTTTCGCAGGGCACGATAACTAGCAAAACAGTCAGACAAAACAAGGATGATCATGATCATTCCTCTGCGTCCGAGGTTGTCGTAACGACTTCGACATTTCAGCCCAAGTCGCCATTGGTACAGGTTAGTTTTAAATCGTACGGCTATCCTGACCTTGATGTTCGTCAGTTACGGCCGTTGGATCTTCAAGAGGGGAGAGACAAGCCAGTTAGTGAATCTGTTGAAGTTATCTCGCAAAGAGGAAATCGGCTTAACGTAAAGACCATACAAAAGAGCCGAACTCACGATGGCGTTGTAAAAGCTGAAACAACGTTCCAAAGCAAAACGACAGACGCTCCGCTCGCTCCCGGTCATGAAGAAATTAACGAAACTATTCAACTGCTTGATGCAACTGTAAAAAAGCACACGGCGTCCTCAAAGCACGTTAAAGGGGCAAAAATGATCTTTGAAACGCTCGAAAAGACGGAATTTATTCCAAAGTTACCTGCATGTAGCGTCCAACCCTCAACGGTGGATTTCCCTGAGTTGGAAATACCAAAATTTCAATTCCTTGGGACAAAACAACCCCGAGAATGGACGTTACGTACTTCGGAAAAGATTGAGCAGCCAGGTCAAGTCACCGAAATAACAAACACAAAAACAAAAAAGCCTGACGGCATCGTAGAGTCAGTCCGGATTGTTCAGGAGGAAATTCCGATTACGAGCCTGTACCTTTCACAGCGATATAAACTTGTGGATAAAACCGGTGGACTGCAGGAGAAAACTATTGAAATGCCTGTCGGTAAAGTTTCGAAAACGCGCATAATTAACAAAACTGTCCTACCTGACAAAGACGTTAAGATATCTACTTTAGAATTCATGATCTTTGAGCCTAAGCCCGAATTCTATAAATTTTCACCTCGGGAGCTTCATTTGCCTGACTTTGAGATCTCTTTAACTAAGCCTGTCAAACTTGATACTTCAGGGCTCCCGCTTGAAGAGATAACTGAGGTGAGAAGGACTAAGACAAAAGATAAGGACATAACGACTCACAAGCAAACCAAAAAGACAAGGCGTCTTGATGGAGTATACCTTGTTGAATGTGAGACAGTGGAATTTATTCCCGCTAGTTACGATGCAGCCGAAACATTCTATGAGCGTATTGTTACAGAAGAGCTAGACGCAGGACGAGTTCAATTAACGAAACAGACGAAGCAGGAAGCGCCGAAACGCGATGACTCCATGGAAACGATGCATACTATCGAATATGTCGAAGCCAATATAGCTAAATCAGCTGTGCTAAAATCCATTTCAAAAGATTTAAGACCTATTGGGGTAATTATTGAAGAACTACCGGACGAAGACGAGGAGATCACAACTCAAGAGATTATCCTATCTCCTGAGTTACAATCTGAACGTTCTACAATAACCACGTTTCGTTCCCAAGGGAATATTGCTCAGGTTAGCGATATAAAAGAACAACGACCTTTTAAAGCGGATCAAAAAGACGGAAAAACAATAACCGTAAAAAAGACAATACTTCCTGAAGGAGTATTGGAAACAACAAATGAATACAAATGCAGTAAGGTTGCTGGCAAAGGGTACTTGCACGAACAAAAGATAGTAACGACCTTCGAGCCTACCGTACAGGGTTTTAGCATTCAAAAGACTAGAATACTTCCTGAAGACGATGATATAAGGATTAAAACAGGGTATCCGTTACAGAGCGCGATTACTGAAGAAATTGTTGAAATGACTCAGGAAAAGCGTACTTCAGATACTGCACGCATTACTGTCACAAAAAAGAAAACACTTCACCCTAAAGGTTCAATCAAAGCAGTAACAAATATTGAAGAGATGAGTCAACTTAAACAGCCTACTACCGTTATCTGCGGTGACCTGCACTGTACTGATGTAACGTTTGAGCGAATTGTTAAGAGCCCGGCTGGCCTTCTGACTGAGAAAAAACGCACTACAGAAACTCCACTGCACTACACTACAGAAAAAGGCCCAGAAGAATCGCACGTTACTGAAACCACAGTAGACATAAGCTTCAAGCCTGCTCCTACAGCAAATGACATAACTTTGTCTTCTTTAGGGTACCCTGAGCTTAAGATCAGGTCAGCGGCGCTAGTCGAAACGGACAGCGAGGGAAAGCCAAAAGAAGAACTTGAGGAAACCTTTAGAGAAACCACTGATATTGGCAGTACCAGTAAACAAGTTACCATCAAGAAAAGGCAGACCGGATCAGGGGTTTTGGAGGCCGAGATCCGCTCGTTTGAGAAACGCCTGTCAGCGGATGTTAGTGAATTAACCCCTAAGAACGAAACAATTCATAGGCATACAACCGTGGAAGGTGGTCAGCTAGAGGAAACACTTGATACCGAGTCGAGTAGAAAGGCCACTGACTATTTTAGCGTTACAATGACCGATAAATTTCATGCCGAAGTTGTCGATCTAGGTCTATTGGGTCGACCGGATTTGCAACGCCACAAACCAATCCCAATCTCTTATACCCACTCACACAGAACGCCGCAACCAGTTGAGATCAGTGCTGAAGAAATGGGTGCTTTTGCAGATGGCACGTTGGATAGAGCTTCTAAAAAACCGATTACTAAGCCAGACGGTTTAGTTACTAGTGAAACAAAAATCCAGACGCTATCAAAGATCCCCGATGGCTTCTATGGAAAACGGGAAACAGAATTTTCAAAAATGTTGCAACAAATCTATGCAGGTCTTCCCGAAGGCCCACGAAATGAACGTTTGATGTCAGTTGAAGAAATAACTTTATTACAAGGAGTGTTTACGAAGGAAAAGAGTATAAAGAAGGTTTCAAAGCCGGATGGCACTTCCAATTACACTCTAGTTGAAATGAGCGTCGTTAAACCCAGGCATCAAGGAGTAGATTTTACGTGTATGTCTACCGGTTCTTTTGATTTCAACATTAAACAGCTAATGCCTGTAAGAACGTCCTCCTTCTATTCGCCCGGAGAAGAAGTCACCGAGGAACACGAGGAGTTTGTCACCACCGAATACGGAAAGCGAAAGGTTCTGACCCGCAAAACGCTCGAATCTCAGGGCACTATAAAGTGTGTTAAAGAGACTACCGACGAAATGACGCATCCACTTGCTGAAATTTTATTTAAGGAAAACGTAACACCTACAAATATCGTTGAAAATATCACCATTGATAGTGGGAGAATCTCTAAAAAGACCACATTCGAGCATCAGGCCCTGCCGGATGGTAGTGTGGAGGATAAAACTGTTATTATTACACGATTTAAACCTAAGCCACAAAGACACGGCACAAAACTTATACCACTAGAGGAGCTGAGCGAAGTGCTTGAGTTGGGACCTTTACCACTGGATCATCGCGGTCAGCCTATTCACAATGTAATAGAAGAAAAGACAAAATCAGTAATATTGCCAGGAGGAGAAACCATAACCCTGGTAGATCGTGAGGTTAGAGATGATAACGAGTTCCGTAAAATTACCGAAAGAATTCACCGTACAGGAAAGAAAATAGCGAAAGTCTCGGATGACTTAACTGAAATAATTGAAGAGACAACAAGACTGGATTTCGCTAAAATCAAAAACAGAATTACAAAGAGAAAACCTAAGACAGATGAATCAGCTATAAAAGATATCATAGTAATTAACTCCATATTCACTCCAAATAAACCGATGTCAAATATTGATGTTGCATCACGTGGTTTTCCTGAACTATCGGTTGATGAAAGCCGTCCAAGCTGGACCTCGTTATCTAACGTACCCACCCATGACGTTACTGTTGAAAGTACTGCGCTAGTTGTCGACAAGATGAACACGGTTAAGAAAGTTCATGCAATTACAACTAAAAAAATAACTGGCGAGACTGAACAACTTATTGAAATATCTGAGCCATTGGATAAAAATGTGCTGACAACTCAAGATGAGTCGATCTTTGTGAGTGAGCAAGTTATTCAATTTAAAGGAGGAAAAATTGCAAAAACTACTAAAATAGAAGCGCGGCCCGACACTACAGGCGCCAAAAAAGTCTTCGTCGAAATAACAAAGTTCACGCCAGATGACAGTGCGTATCCTATCGACTTAGAGGCCTTCGGATATCCAGAACTAATTGTAAGAAGTCCTACATTAGTAGACAACCGGGGTGAAGTGGAAGAGTCCACTATTATATATAGAAGCAAAACAGGCAAGCCTACAAAGAAACATACTGCTCTCGTCCGAACATCCGAGGGCACCATAGAATGCGTTGTGGAGACTTCTGAACCATTGCGTCAAGAGTACCGACTGACAGATCTAAAGGACTATTGCGAAGATATACCTAGTACACCACGTATTGGAGACTTGTCCAATATTATAAAACGATATATCAACCAAGAAGAAATGCCTTTCTTTAAAAAATCTTCGGTTATCATTCCAAGAACGACGGAACTGACTCCCATTGTTGAGCCAGAGGAACTGTCATCAGTTCAATGGGTTGTTGAAGAGACTGCTTCCGGTGTAAAGAAGAAGAAAAAGACCGACATCATACGCCAAAAACTTCGCGGGTTACAATCTGAAGTCATTGAGTATACCATACTCGAATGTAAAGAAACAAGCCTATCCCCTCAACACTATATTGTTCCGTCATTCGAGCAACCTCAATATATGATTGCAAAAACAGTCACAGAATACACTGGACCCGTAAACGAGCCAATTCGTAGGGTAACTTCTGTTGTGAAACACCCGAGAGGAAACGTCGAGACTCTTACAACCGAAGAAATTATTCCACATACGCCGAGCGATATGGAAACGGTATCAGACGGAATCTATTACTTCCCTAGCGGAACGGTTACGAAGAAGAAGAAGAAAAGGTCAACTCAACCGGAAGAAGTTGGCAGTCTTCAAACTGAAGTATCTGTCTTCACACCCCGTGACCCATGCGAACACTTTCTAGACTTAAGCTCGGTTGGCTATCCTGAATTGGACGTCCTCAGGGACGTTACTGTAGATCAGAAACAGCTTAAAGAAGACCTCATTGTCACTAGCACGCAAATATTTGTGGACAATAATGGTAATCCTGTTGAGAGAACTGCACGAACTATTCTGAGACCCTCGGGCGTTGTTGAACAGTACGCTACACTTCAACAAATTTCTATAGAGAACTACAAGTACAGTATGGGAATAAGGCCTGTCAAAGATCATATTGAAGGACTGCCCCTTGAAGAAAATAAGGGTCCTTTAAAGCCTCTTGTTTGTTCTTTTGAAGATGCATCCGAAGAGGCGATTCCAATAGCAGACTCGTATGTGAAACCTAAACAACATTTAGACAAATCTATTGCTAAAGTTTCAGAGACTGTGCACCCATTTTCCGAAACTAAAGACACACTCTCTGATTTAATCACAAAACACACGATGACGTCTGACTCAACCATTTCTGAGCAAACAGTTTTCAAGCCCAAAACAAGCGCAGCTCTTACGCTGGCCCGCGAAATTACACCGTTCCCGACTTCCGTATCCACAGATGATCCTGCTTATGTTGTCGTTCGAAAGGAAGAAATTATGGTGGATAATAAGAAACCGAACTTGGAAACAATAACAGTTTCTAAGTCTCCGTCAGGGATATTTAGGCCGATTGTGGAGATTGTCGATATACCGGATGGGAAAATGCCAAAAATGGCTGATACAAAGCAGATTTACGATAATGAAACCACCTTGCAGGAGCCTATTCAAATTCCTGATGAGTTAAAAGCTGTTCCTGTTGTTGAAAAAACATCATGCCCGATTATCACAAAAAAATTCGCTAAACCGAGACGAAATAAACCGGACGGATCTTCTGATGTGGCTGAGCTCGGATGGATTATATTTGAACCACGAACATCTACCCTTACTGAAGTGCCTCGCCAAATCGGACCCGACATACCCTCGGAAGACGACTACGATGAATCCGTAGTTGAAGTTCCCGAAAAAGTAATCGTTACCGGAGCAAAGACGAAAGTAAAGAAGACAAAAACACTACGAAAGCCATTAGGACATACGGCGCATATGTTAGAACTGAGGGAGGTAGAAAGTGGTAACCAAGAACTAGAAAAGTATGAAACAACCTCGGAAGAGAAATTTGATGTAGGCCCAGCTCAAGTAACAAAAAAGAATATAAAGAGCGAGACACCTTCACTTCTTGAGGATCTCACTATTAAGACCATAGCACCTGAGGCAAAATCAAGAACTGCCACACGAAGTATCATTGTAGAATCTTTGGCCTATCCCGAACTAGATACTACTCCGCGGCTGTCTTTGACAGATAATGCATTGCCTAAAGAAAAGATCACATGTGTTGAGGAGAAGCCTTCTCTGGAAAAAACTAGTTCGCGGTTTGAAATTCCTAAATTCTTGGAAGATGCACCCGAGAGATTAGAGGACACTTTAAGCGGTTTAATAAAGACGAAAAGGGCAACAATTAAAGAGCCTTCTCCAAGCAAGCCAGACAAATTAGTTAAGTTAAAGGTAATACGCTTCGAGCCGAAAGGGGTAGACGGAACTGACTGGCCCATAGACATAAGCCCTATACATAAGATTCCCGATATTAATTTACAAGAATGTGCTGTCTTCGAGAGGACTGAAAGAATCACTGATTTGAAGGGTAAGCCTATTGCAAAGAAAACCAAGATTCTCCAAAGGCCTTCTGGCCTTATTGAACAGACTACTGAGATAGAAGAGGTCGAAAAGTTACCAGAAAAAACAGACATACCTGAAACAACAATCATATCAGAAAAAACCATCGATGTTGGACCAGCACAAATCACGAAAAAAAAGCTGGCGCTGCAACAAAAATCCGTGGATAGAGATTCCAAGGATATGGAAATTGAGGTTGTTGTGCTAACTCCAAAGAAAGGCATACAAAAACAAAAAATTGATGTGTCTTCACTGGGCTACCCTGAACTGGATGTACTGCAGCTCATTACGCTAGAGTCGGAACCCTCAACTGAACATAATGTTGTAATTGAGATCAGTAAAACATTTGCGGACTCAACAGGTAGCCCAAGACAGAAGACAGTCAAGTTGACAAGGAAACCCTCTGGCATTGTGGAGCAGATCGTTACCAAGCGTACCATATCAACCGAGTCTTGCAGAACAATTGTCGAAAATGTATCCTCGCAGATTTGTCAAAAAGACACAATCCTTAAAGTTCCACAAATTGAAATTTCTAAAGAACTGGAAACTATAGCAGAAGAAATACAAGAAACGTTTAGTACTATCATAGAGAAAAAAGCAGTTAAACCCAAGAAGTCGATGCCGGCCAGTCCAGATCTGTTGGTCGAAGTGGAACTGGTTACCTTCGAACCAAAGAGCTTCCATCTTCCATACTGGCCCAAAGACTTAAGTCCAATAGACCAAATACACAATGTGGATACAAACGAAGATATTGTAATTGAAAAAACCGAAGAGATTGTCGATATCAATAGCAAGCTTATGGAAAAAAAGACTAAAACGTTAAGAAAGCCATCAGGGATTGTTGAACAAATATCTGAGGTATACGAACGCGAAAGGCCTCGGAAAAGATCAGACTCGTTCGAGTGTATAATTATGTCCGAAGAAACTATCGATCTTGGTCTAGCAAACCTTAGTAAACAGAAAATGAGACCAAAGCAAAAGTGTACGCCGGAAAGCGTGTTTGACCTGCCTATTGAAGTAGTGACACTCACACCTAAAGAAGAACATTCACAACGAACCATTGACGTAACGTCGCTTGGTTATCCCCAGTTGGACGTGCTTCCAAGGATTACGATCAAGACCAAGCCCTCTCTACGAGATGATATTGTTATTGAGACACACGAAATTTTTGTTAACAAGAACGGAGAGACAAAAAAACGGACTATAACGGCAAAGAGAAGACCGTCGGGGGTAGTCGAACGAACAGTTAAAGAGCAAGCTATACCAAGATATGTATATGAAATATCAACTGGAAGGATGCCCAGGAAAAGACTATCGTTTGACTCCAAAGGAATTTTTGAGGCTAAGAGCTTCCCCGGAAAAGCGGACGTTCCTGATACGCAAGCACTTGAGTCCAAGGTTTCCGAAACATATATCACGGACATCGACGTCAAGCACGAAATTCTTGAAGGGCTTGTCATTCCAGAAGACAACACGGAGGGCGTAAAAATCTGTGACATACTAAAAGACGTTCCGGAGCAAGTTAAAGAAACTCCAGTCGCTATTGTCAGACAAAAAGAGGCTAGAATAAGGAAGATTACCCAACTTGGTAAAAAAAGGCTGGTTCAAGTTATGTCAATAACTTTCGAACCTAAGAAGTTGGATTATCGAATGAGTGATTTGCCAAAGGAGATATTAATCGACGAAGAAGTTCAAGAAATTCCCACAGAGACAATAGTGGCAGGGCAGATCGAGAAAATTGTAGATGTTCGAGGAAGACCAATGGTAAAAAAGACTACAGTGTTCCGTAGGCCTTCTGGCATTATTGAGCAGATAACTGAAATTGAGGAGGTCGAAAAACTGCCAGAACAAAAGGATATGCTTGAAACAACTACTTTATCTGAGCAGACCATTGATCTCGGACCAGCGCGGTTAACAAAGAAAAAGCTGATTCCGAAGCGAAAGCCTTGGAATATAGATACAACGGACCTAGAAATCGAAGCCGTTGTCCTTATTCCGAAGAAGGGAATAAAACCGCACGAAATCAATGTATCTTCACTTGGCTATCCTGAGCTAGATATATTGCCTTCTATCACAATCGAATGTCAGCCTTCGATTAGGGAAGATATCGTTTTCGAAACCAGTAAAATCTTCGTAGACTCAAGGGGCAAACCAATACAGAAAACGGTCGTGACTACCAGAAAACCCTCTGGAATTTTTAAACAGATCATCGCCGAACGTTCTATGTCTGTCCAGTCTTACAGAATGGCTATTGACAGTGTAGTTCCCGAACAAGATTACTTGAGCCAGCTCAGCCTAAAAGAGCCTCAAAGAAAAGTTATTAGAAAACCAGAACATCTTAAAATGCCTCCAGAGCTTGAACAGTTGCCAATGAGCGTCCAGGAAACATCCAAGGCAACTATAAAGACCAAAAGGGTCAAACCTAGAGAACGTAAGGCGCCAGTTGAGGACAGTTTATTAGAACTTTCCATGGTGATCATTGAGCCTAAAACGTACAATCCTGTAGATTTGCCTAAAGCAATCATTCCTCTGTCCCAGCTGTCAGAATTTGATAAAGATCATGCGGTTATTGTCGAGCAGCTTGAAGAAATTGTGGACAGTCACGGTAAACCTGTGGCCAAGCGTACGAAAACTATTTATAGACCTTCTGGTATAATTGAACAGGTTGGTGAAGTAAAAGAAGTAGAGAAACATTTCATGAGGCCAGAAGAACCAGAAAGCGTGGTTTTATCCGAAAAAATATTTGACCTTGGGACTGGCAAAATTGTTAAAAAGAAATTGAAGCCCATAAAAAGACGATCTTTTACCGAAACAGACAATGTCCTAATAGAGGTAACGACGTTTATACCCAAACATGACGCGCCGAAAAGAAATGTCGATATTACCTCCATAGGATACCCTGAACTCGATGTGCTTCCCAAAATCACTATCAACTCTAAGCCCTCAAGCTCAGAAGACATTTTCGTAGAGCGAAGTGAAATTTTAGTTAATCTACAAGGTGAGCCAATAAAGAGAACCCTCAGAACGATCAAAAAACCCTCCGGTATCATCAAACAAACACTCACAGAAGTCGAAATGCTAAGTCAGACGTACGAATTATTAGCTAGAGACCTCCTAGCAAAAAGCACGTACAGCCTAGGACAACCTGGCGAATTCCATACTTGCGAGGAGCTCCTGGGCGCCCCTGTAGAGAAGGAAGAGACGCCAACGGCAGTAATAGCAAAAAAAACTGTAACAGTCAAGAAGCCAACAGGCAGAGGTAATCAAGAGATCACTGTAGTAGAACTTATTACTTTCACACCGAAAACCGTTGATATCGGTCGATTAGTTGAAGATATTCAACCCCTGTCCTTACGAGCTGAAATTGATATGGACCAGCCGATTGTAACAGAAAATGCTGAACAAATTGTTGATATTAGAGGAAAAAATAAGGTGAAGAAAACTAAAACCCTTCGAAAACCCTCGGGAGTTATAGAACAGCTTACAGAGATCAAGACGCTCGTCCAGAAGCCACGTGAAGAGCCACAAAATATTGACAATATTATCATGTCTGAGGAGACCATTGACATTGGCTCCTCAAAGCTTACCAGGAAAATATTGAAACCTAAAGCTGAGCTTTCTCACGATGATCTTACTGTTCAAATCTTAACGTTCTCGTCAAAAGAGGTTGTTGCGCCTAGAGACATCAAGGCTTTGTCTCTAGGTTATCCGGATCTAAATATTATTCCAGTTGTGACTTTGAAATCGGAGGTCTCACCCGGTGAGGACATAGTTGTCGAGAAGAGCGAAATCTTCGTTGACTTGAACGGTGTTCCAAAGAAGAAGGTGACAAAAACCACAAGCAGACCGTGTGGAACTATTGAACAGTTGATCACTGAACAAAGAATTTCTTTTGAGACCTATGTTGCCTTGGGAGAAGGATCATCAGAAATAGTGGAAAAAACGTTCGAAACAGAGCAACTGCGGCCAGAGCAAATTGCTATAGAGGAAAGGGATACGGAAAATGCGGCTCCTCTTGAACGACGCCAAAACGACGAAGAAATACCTGAGCAAATAGAGAAAACATATGAGGGGGAAAAACGTATCAAAGCTTTTAAGTTTAAAATGATTACATCAGAAGGCAATATGGAAGTGGTTGATCTTCAAATTGTTACCTTTGAACCTAAAAGTCCTCATGTTAGGAAGCTGCCGGACGAGCTTTTGCCCTTACCAAAATACACTGACGTAGACATGAACAAAGTAATTGTCGTAGAACAGGCTGAAGAGGTGACAGATAAAAGTGGTAAGCATATGCTTAAGAAAATAAGTACTGTCCACAAGCCATCGGGATGTATCGAGCAGGTCACCGAACTGAGAAAGTCTGACAGACGGATCGAAAATTTAGATCATTTCAAATCAGCTGAAGTTGTAGAAACAATCGATTTCGACCTAGCAACGATCACAAGAACTAAACGAAAAGGATCGTTAACCGATGACATTGAAGCATCAACTATTGAAGTGGTAACTTTTACACCAAAAAGGGGAATCTCAGATACAGCAATCGATGTATCGTCGCTTGGTTATCCTGAGCTTGATGTTTTCAATCGGGTCACCCTTGAGTTTATTTCTTCCTCAGATGTCGTACTTCAAACAAGCGAACTATTCGTAGATCTGAAGGGTACGCCGAAACGAAAAACAATAAGAAGCACGAGGAAGCCGTCAGGAGTGATTGAGCAGGTGGTCACTGAATGTAGTTTGTCACCACAGAGCTACGAAATGTTAGTGCAGGAAATTCCGTGGAGGGAAAAGACCAAGCAAAGCAAAAGACCGAAAGATGAAGATGACGCCGTGCAGTGTTTGGTGGAAACCATAGACGAAGTTGAAGAAGAGATAATGAGGACTCCCATTGGGGTAACAAAAAAGATAACTGCCAAGGAAAGGAAATCGCAAGTGGATGAAACTAATAAAATTGAAATAATTATGTTTCAACCAGCTGCACACACGCCAGTCGTTTCTAATCTACCACATGGTTTTCTACAGTTGTCTTCAGAGGTCGATTTCACATATCCAGTTGATATCTCACAGATCGAAATTTTCACTAATCAAAGCGGAAGATTCAAGCAAAGGAAAACACGATTAAGTCGAAAACCCTCGGGAATAGCTGACCAGATTTCGGGGCTTTCGGACAAAATTGGAGAAACAGCCCCAGATGACGTTTCACTTGGTTTTACTTTGGTTTCCGAGCAGCATACTGATCTCAAAACAGCCACAGTTATAAAGAAAAAGCTGAAAGCGGCCAAACTAGACAAAACTACATCGAAGCTTGAAGAAGTAACCATTGAAGTTACCAAACTTGTTCCTAAGAAACAGCCATCAAGATTAAACATAGAATATAATTCTATAGGATATCCAGAACTTAATGTGCTTTATCCAATCGTTGTTGACTCGAGTGCGTCTCCGGCCAGCGAAATCGAAATTTACACTACTGAGATATTTATTAGTAAGGAAGGGATACCCATTAAGAGAACTATTAAAACCAAAACAATGCCATCTGGAGTAGTCGAGCAATCTGTAACCGAGAAGGCCATCCCTTTACATACATACTACACAGTAACCATGAGACCTTTACCTGAGTTCAGTGTACCACAAGAGGCGCGCATTATTAGAAAGAAAACGTCGATAAAACCGTCTGACATAGCTCCATCTACAATTACGATTGAGGAAGTTCAGTTCTCACCGAGGCGTGTAACCGACGAAGTTCCGCTGGAACTGTTCTGTGAAATTCCTTTGGATTCCAATCCACAACCTATTCTTGTTCAAGTTGAAGAGAAGCTCATTGACAGTGATGACACAAAACCTGTGAAAAGCACAAGGTCAAAAACGATTAAAAGGGTTGACAGTAGCATTGAGAAGATAACAATTACCGAGAGTACCGTACAGGACGCGCATAGAAAACCCGATATCCTTAGTTGGTTTAAACCGATCACTGAGAACACTATAATCTTGCAAAGTGGCACGGTTCTGAAAAGGAAGATGATGCCAAAAGTTCATCAACTTCTAGATGAATATAAGGAAGGTCCTGAGGTTCTGATATTTACTCCAAACTCGAAAAGACTAATTACTGAACCAATTCCTATTGAGGTTATGTCATTAGGCTACTCGGATATAAACATATCTACGCCGAGCGATGTTACAGTGATGTTTTCAGGTACTTTAGAGCGCGAAACCACACAGACATTTATTGACAGAGCCCGTAAACCAAAAGAGCGGAAAATAAAAACAATCCGTCGACCTTCAGGAATAGTTGAACAGATAGTATTCGTTCGTAGTATCCCTTATGAGGAATATGCTTTTCGAACCATCGAAAGCCAACACGCAGGTGCTAGCCCGGATAATATTCACTTTACAAACCTCATTTCCACAGCTAAATTTGATTCTATTTCAGAGGAAACAATCGACGTGGAAACAGCGGTCATCATGAAGAAAAGAGTGACGGATAAAACGACGCCGAACATGACGATTGATGTAATAACCCTTAAAAAGAAACCAGAGTATCCTGAAGTTACGGCTACGTCTCTTGGGTATCCTGAATTGGAAGTCAAGCAAGTGCTTCCGATCGAGTTTGTGATTGACTCTCGCGGTAGGAGGCGTTCCACAATTGAGCAACAGATTATAGAAATAACTATGGATAAAGATAAAACAGAGACCAAAAAGACCAGAAAAGTGAGAACATTGAAAGATGGAACTACTAAAAAGGTGGTAGAGTTCAATATTGAAAGGCTCTCACAAATGGAAATCAAACCTCAGGAGTTTAATATTACCTGGACACCAGATCAGGTAACCGATACAACAGAGACCTTTGACGCGGGTACCCTGCAAGTGCGTAAAGCGATTAGGACCATTCAAACTCCAAGCAAAGAAACGATCGATGCATGTAAAATTACTGAGTTTTCACCTTCACCTCAGCTACACAGCATTAAAGGCTTAATCGTGGAACTTCCAGAGGAAATACCAAGAATCAGGGGCTTGCAGCAGGTCGAGACACCAAGTGAGCAGACAGTTACAATCATTGAGTCGCCTTCCAGGAAAGGTAAAGTTGTTGAAGAGGGTACCAGAAAACCAGATGGAAGAGTGAAGAAAACCATCACTAGTACCGAGACAATCAGCCAAATGCCGACAGAGGAGGAGTTTGAGAAACAAACTGAAACAATAACCCTGAATGTTGCTAAAGTGAGCAAAGAGAGATTAGTGAGGAAGCATTTGTTGGATGATAAAACTATTGAAGCAGAAATAATGGTTGAAAGCACAGTATTTAAACCGGACTCTCCCAGCATTTCTGTGGCGTCCGTTGGTTTCCCTGAACTCGAATTGCAACAGAAGTTACCTATCGGCCTCGACTCGCGAGGCAGACCGGAAGACATTTTCGAAGAAACAACGCTCATCTCAATGAATAGTAAAGGACATCCTAAAAAGAAAGTTACATCGAAGAAAAGGCGACCTGATGGAGTTGTCGAACAGCACATGCAGGTGTTTGACGATGCGTCTTTGCCAATTGATACAATAGAACAGGAGACTAAAGTTCTGGACGTTGGTACGATCACAAGGACTGTCGAGAAAAGGCAACCGTCAAATGCAGTATCCGAGGAACTCGTTGAAACGACCGTGTTCACACCGAAACCCAAATATTATAATATCCGGCTCGATCAGATCGGGATAGAGGAAATGCAGTTCATAGAAGTTCTTCCCGAAAAATATGATCTAACAGGTAGGCCCCTTGAAGACATATGCGAAGTGACAGAAGAAACAATTGCCTCGCCCGAGAGGCTAACCAAAAAGAAAACAAAGAAAACTCATAAAGTGGATGGTACAATAGAAAAGGTTGTTGCAACAACAGCTTTACACAAGATTGATCGACCAGACCTTGACTCAACTAGCACCGAGGAAATTCAATTACTAACTCGTGGTAAAATTAAGAAGACCAAAAAGAAAATGAATTTATCAAGAGAGAACGTGATTGAACAT
The DNA here is from genome assembly GCF_002443255.2 of Varroa destructor. Taxonomy (NCBI): domain Eukaryota; kingdom Metazoa; phylum Arthropoda; class Arachnida; order Mesostigmata; family Varroidae; genus Varroa; species Varroa destructor. Next base: position 6,920,258 of record NW_019211460.1, on the reverse strand, counting down.
GTTGTCGAGACTGTAGTCGTACATTCGAAGGAGCCTGAAAGGCCCGTTACATTGACCTCGTTAGGTTATCCCAAAGCGGACGTAGGACAGCTGGCAAGGATAACAGTTGAAGAGCTTCCCGATAAGGCAACAGAGATAATCGAGAAGAAGGGCAAACGCACAATAAAGAGGATTACTAAACAGCCGAAAGGGACTGATGAACGTGGCAACGAGATAGTGATCGAAAAGCTCGTGGTGACGCTTCCTGAAGATGCTGAGGTTACTCCCTGCGAGTTATCCGAAACCATCGAGGAGGTGCCTTCAGGAACGATTACTAAAAGGCGAAAAACGATAAAAAGACCATCACTTAATGTTATCGACAAGACCGTCGAAATGATTGAATACACACCGCGAACGGCATATGTGTTGACACCCGTAGAACTCTTTGACTACCCCTCGCTGCAAGCAGTGTTAACAAATTTCCCTAAAACTGGAAAGGTTCCCAGAAAGGAGACCCACGAGACGGTCGTCGAAAAGCAAAAGGTAAACAACCAGATCAAGCGTGAAAACAAGATTGAGCGTATCCGAAAACCCGATGGATCCGTGCTCTTCATTGTTGAAGAGGAAACTTATCCGATCCATGAGTTCGAGGTCACTCCTGAGACAGATGTGACTAAAATCACTGAACAGAAAATTGACCTCCACGGAGCAACAGTATATAAGGAAAATCTTACGCGAGAGAAGCGACAAGGCAATATAGTAGAAAAGTTAACCACGGATACCACTTGCCTCAAGGTGGATGACAAAATGCCTGAAATCACAGCCGAGTCGATCGGATACCCTGAGATGACTTCCAAAGACGTTGAAAATGCTCCTATAAAAATATCATCTACAACTACTGATAGCAAAATGGGCCGTAAGAAAACGACCAAAATCAGGAAGGAAAAGAAACCCGATGGAAGTGTCGAACGCACAATCGAAATTCTTGAGGTGCGACCCGATATCTTAGAGTTTGTGCCATTTACATTTGACGTCTCCCAAAAGGAAGCCTTTATGGAGACAACTGAAGAATCAATTGCACTTGAAGGCGTTCACATTCAGCGTCAAAAAGAGAAAACGTGTGATTTTCATAAAGAGGGAGAAATCGAAATTGTTGAAACCGTTAGTTCAATTCTAAAACCGACAAATACGGAGCGTTTTGTGGATGTAACTAGTTTTGGGATACCTGAATTCGAATTTCTGGACAAACGACCAGTTGAAATAGACGCAAGAAATCAGCCGAAACAAACTACCGAAGTTACTGCGGAGACCATTAAAGATTCTCGAGGAAAAGTGACGACAAAGAAGAGCAAAAAAGTTAGGAAGCCTGACGGAAGTATTGAGCAAACTGGCGAGATTTCAGAAGTCTTCCCAGAACATTACGTTCTCAGCGACACAACTGCCCCAAGCGAAGAGATCACCGAAACTACTATCGAATTCGAACCTGGAAAAATAACTAAGAAAAAGAAGTCTGTGAGCAAGGATGACAAAAAGGAGCCAGAACAAACCGAACTTGAAACCATCATTTTCACTCCAAAGAAAACCAAAGAAGATGAACATGTTACCATCGATACGGAATCAATAGGATACCCCGCTATTGAAGTTCGTCAGCTTCTGCCAATAGAAACGGATTCAAGCGGCCAACAAATGCCTGTTTTTAATGAAACCACTATTGTGGAAATTACACACGATATTAAGAAAACAATAAAAATTAAAAAGGTTCGTCAACCTAATGGAACAGTTGAAACGGTTACCGAAATGGAACTTAAAAAGCCACAGGAGGGTGATTTGAGGCCCAGCAGAGCTGGTGAAGCACGACCAGAAAGCATAGTCACCGAGAAAACCGTACTTGACGGTGCGGAGATTATGAAAGAAGTAATAACTAGTTCTAAAATAGCAGATATTCCCGCTTACACTGTAGAGACGATTAAATTCAAGCCACATCCAAAGTACTTTAGATTAGTAACTCCCACGAAAGTAGACCTTCCTGAACTTGAGATGAGCGTGCCTCTGGGAGGTCAAACCAAGCCAATTACTGAGGAGAAAGTTGAATATGTTAAGCCAATCGACTGCCCAAAACTCAAAAAGGTAACCAAAAAGACTCGCCAGCCTGATGGAATTATAGAACAAGTAACGGTTACTAAACCCGCCACAGATATGCCTACGGAAGATCAGCCGAAGGAAAGGGAAGTTTTGCCAGAAGGTACTGTCATTTCTGTAGAGATGAATAAGATCGAAACGGAATGCAGTATTGATTCTGGAGTCACCGAGATGCCCGATTCGATAAAGGAATTAATTCATTATACCATCGAAGATATAGACGACGAGGAAATTAAAAAGACGGAAGTATATCTAGATGATCGCAAAAAAATTGCGGTTGAGGAAGAGGTCATTGACAAAGCACCGCTTGCAAAAGAAATGGCATCTCTGATCGAACAGTCGAGTATAGTGCTCGAGACCGGCCGTGTGGATAAAAAGAAACTGATCAAAACAGTTACTGCAGAAGACGAGGGTCCGAAGGAAATTATAACTGAGATATCAATTTATCAGCCCAAGCCCGAGTTCCGCGACGTGGCTTTAACATCAATAGGCCTTCCGGATTTTGAAGTGAGACCCCACATACCCATCGAAATCATGGATCGTGAAGTAACTGAACAAATTCTCGAGGTACGAAGGATGAAGAAACGCGGTAAAGATGTTAAAATTAAAACTGTCACTAAGAAAACTAAGCAACCTGACGGAACCGTTAAAAAAATTGTCGAGGAAATGGAAGTCAAGGAAGAATCGGCGGCAATGGAAGAACTTCTACCAGGGAGCGCAGAAATGCCGCAAGACGTTAAACGGCAAACCACGGAAGAAGAGGAGATTATTCCAGGTGTTCTCGAATTCTTGACAAAGCGTCTAAAACCACGCCGCGAACTTACCCGCATATATACAGATCGCGCTCCAGAGGACCAGTTCATTACCGTATCAGAAAGCGAAATCACACTTGAAGTTGCCGATATTACTGAGAAAAAGGTTATCAGAAAGAAGCCTAAATGGAGACACATTCCAGAGCAGTTGTCTCTGATTGAAGTGACAGTACTAAGGCCAAGACCGTCAGAGCATGAAGTTACACTCGAGGCTCTCGGCTATCCAGACCTAGAGGTACTGCAAACAATTCCCGTTAAGACCGACTGGCAAGGAAGACGAACATCGAATGTGACAGAAGACCGAGTACTTCTTACTATCGATAACGCTGGAAAACCGAGAAAAAGAACTATTAAAAAAATTAAAATGCCTGACGGAAGTATAGAACGGACCGTGGAAAGCACTATCGAAACAGTAGACGAATGGGAAACTGTCTCACAGATTTACGAATTGCCTGAACCTATTGAGCGAACCGAAGAAGTTACATTTGACACTGGTAAGTTGACTGTGCAAAAAGCCACTAAGCAAGTGAAGAGTCCGGATGGAAATGTCTGTCATGAAACTACCGAAACATGGGAATTCAAACCGAAAGTAGAATATTTCTCTCTAATCACACCTGAAAGAATCCATCATCCGGAGATGTGTGTTGTAGAAGGTACCCCCGTCAATAAAGATATGTATGGTAGACCTGTTTCCGACGTGGTGGAGGAGTGTACTACAATCGTTAATCTACCCAATAAGAAAGTGACCACTGTTGAGAAAAAGAAGAAAAAGAAAGATGGTTCATATGAACGAAATGTTGTAACTCTCATGGAAAGTGTTGCACCTTTAGAAACGCCATCTTACGATCAGATCGTAGAGCAAACGATCGAGCTCAATGTAGCTAAGATTAGTAAGCATAAAGCTCAAAGGCGATCGTTTATTAGGGATACGGTAGATAGCGCTGAGAAACGTGAAATTACTACTGAAATCATTCGTTTAGAGCCGAAAACATCAATGCAGGATATTAGTTTTACTTCAATAGGATACCCAGAACTTGAAATAGTCAAACCTATCCAAATCGAGGCCATTTCAGTAAAACGAGATACTTCACACGAGTCATCCATGATTTATTTCGACGCAAAAGGTAAACCGAAAAAACGCACAACAAAAACGACTGTCACCAAAGGGGGCGTAATCACCCAGAAAGTTAAAACAGTTGATCTTCCTGCGCACACATATGATTTGTCGGAGGCCCATCCTGGCGATGTGATTGAAGAGACGAGTATCACGATGGATAAGAAAGTCAAGAAGACAAGGCGCAAGGCTAGCATTGTTACCAACGAAGGTGAGATCGTTGAACGTACCATCACTGTCTACCTCACGATTCCGCATACATACACCATTAGGGAACCGACGCATGAAGTCATCGAAGAGAGTATCGAGGAAATATACGTTCCTGATGGTCGTACCGCTACGGTAATAACAAAGACGAGACAGAAATCTGATGGAACTCTCGAAACAACTATAGAAGAGCTCATTCCTCGAAAATCTGAGCCAAACGGTACAAGAAGGAAGACTCCTCGTTCCCTGATCCAAGATGTGGAAGAAATCGAAGGTGTCGTCGAAGTGACCGAAACTGTTCCCCACGAAGTGATTTATGAAGAAGCTACTGAGAAGGTGTTAACACAGCTTAAAGATGGCAGACCAGAAAGGGACAACAAAAAGCCAGTAACAGAAGAGGAAACCATAATCGTTCAACGTCCGGATGGAAGTACGGATGAAATAACTACAGTTCGTATAAGGCAGGGTGATATAATTACACAATCATATGAAGTCTTTGAGGAGACGCCGAAGCCCACGAAACCGAACAAGCCATCGAGAAAAACTGCGATTGAAGAGATTATAGAGGTCGTAGAAGAGCCCGTGCTTTTCGACTATAAGCTGAACGAACAAATGGTTACATCTAAGATAGAAGATACTGAAGAGCAGCCTACGAAACTGAAAGAACAACTAACGGAGAATAAAGATCAAGAACTTGAAAACCTTCCATTTGATGTACGTAAAATTTCATTGGGCCATTTAGTACTCAAGACGCGCTCATCGGAAAAGAAGGCTTCTAGAAAAGAGAAATATGTTGAATATATCGAGACCTTACGAGATATTGAAGTGATCACAGAGGTTGGGACAGTAGACAAACAAAAACAAACCCATGATGTAGTCGTTGAAAGCGCAAGCTATCCCAATCTTGAACAAAGATTTAAGCTGCCAGTGGAGATCAGTTCGCAAGACACAACGACTAGACGCGTCGAAACAGTCATCGAAATGCTTTCAAAAGAGAGAAAGCACGCGTCAGTTCAAATAGTCGAATTCGAAGAAACACCCGGCAAAGTATCAGATACTGTTCCAAAAGATGAAAAAATGTCCGTAATAGAAACAACAGATCTCGAGCCATTTGAGACTACTGAAACACACACAACTCCCATAACATTAGCAGGTAAGCCACTAAAGAGGAAACCAAAGAAGCCCGCTTTAGAGGAGTTTGTTGTGACTTCGAAAAGACCCGTGATAACGTTCGATATAAAGGAGCAGGAAATTACAGAAACGAAATACGACATTGTTGTCGAAAGCACTGTATACCCAATTGAGTTCGAAGTTGAACAGACCATACTAAGACCTATTGAGACCCAAACAGAGACCATAGCGACTCAGAGGAGAGAGCTTCTTGAGATAGAAACAACCCCAAGAAGATTAGTTGGGACCAGGGAACAAATTGTTAAACACCCGATTAAAAAGGATTCAGTAACAAAATCTATTACTAAGGTTGTAACGTATCCAGATGATGCAATTGAGGAAAGGTTGATGACTGAGCAACCTGAAGAGGGTTATATTCTTAAATTTATTGAAGAGAAGCCGAAAGAAGCTCCGAAACAGCAGTCTAAACAGCCGGCCTCGGAAGAGCACCCTCTAAAACTAGCAGTTGAAACTACGGCGGAGATAATTCTTGAGACTGAAAAATCCAAAAAGCTTAAAAAGAAACAAGAATCTCCCGAGAAGATCCACGTTACAATGGAATATGAATGGTTGAGTGACAAAAAACCAGAACAGAAAATTGTGGTCGATAGCACTGGCTATCCAGAGCTAGAAACCAATCAGATAATTAAACAACCGATTGTGTTAGAATCTAAGGGAATGACAGATGACCGGGCGCAGACCGCGTTTGAGACCGTTCTCGTGCCTAAAAAAAGTGTAGAAACGCATACCAAGAAAAAGAAGCCTCAAACAAAGGGTGAGGTTAAAGAGGCATCCGAAAAGGAAGTGATTGCAGTAAAGGATATTGAGGTTATCGAATCAGTCGTTGAGGGTCCTACCATTGAAATGTACAGCGTGGAGACACCTAAAGAATTCGAAGAGCACCAAACTATTGACGATCAAAAACCAAAGACCGAGAAAACAAGGCTGCCTGAAGAAGTTAAACAGGATCTTCTTGAAGATCTTCCATTTGAAACAACAATGACGAGCGTTCGGGATATCGAATTTACGAGACACGTACCTAAAGGAAAGACTAAGAAAAAGGCTTTCAAGCTTGAAAATGAGATCCTACAAGATATGCAAACCATCATAGAGATAAGTAAGCTTGAGAAACCTAAGACAACTCACGAAATGGTTCTTGACAGCAGTAAGTACCCTACGCTTGAGGTTCAACCACTACCAAAAATGCCGATCGCAGTCGAGTCGAAAGATAACACTTCAAGCCATATTGAAACTACGATTGAAATGGCTATCAAAGGTAAAACATCAGAAAGGAAAAAGCTTAAAATGAAGCAACCTAAGGCTAGTGAACAAGCAACAAACACTGACAGGATGAAGGACACTAAATACGCCGGTAAAGAACAACCCAACATTGAAAAATTCATGGTTGAGGTACATAAAAAGCCTGATATAGACAAGGCCTCTGAAAAATCTACAACAGGCCAAGTAGTCAAAACCGTAACGGATGATCTGGAACAGCCCGAGAAAGGAACTAAAATATTTTCTGACAGTGTTGAAGCTACAGTTACTAAGGAGGTGCCTCTCAAAATGGATCATATCATTACACAGGATGTGACACTGAAGTCTGGATCTACTAGCAGGAAACCGAAGAAAAAGGCTCTAGAGCGAAGAGAAGACATAATTGAACATGCGAAAATTATTTTAAATACTTCCAAACACGAAGAACCAACAAGCAGTTGTGACATAACAATCGAGAGTACCGAATACCCCGACTTTGATGTTTACCAAAAGCTGATGACTCCAATAGTTACCGCATGTATTAGAGACGAGCGCGCTGAAACTGTTCTTGAGATGGAAACTAAGCCTAAAAAAATCGAAAAAGCAGTGAGGGCTAGCACACCTAAATCGTTTGATGACACCATTGAAAAAAATTTGTTTGTGAAACCTGGTATTGAAGAACTCGAAGTCAGGGAATGTGCAATAGTGGTATCTAAGAAACCAGAACAAAAGAAGTTCTTAGTCGAGGCTGTCGTAGAGTCTACAACGCTTCCGAATGAATCTACTAAGGAGGTGAAAACTCTCAAGACCGTCGAGGTTCCTGAAGAGGAAGGCTCTGATGAGGATAGCGAGAGAAAGGCAAAGAAAAAGCATAAGATACCACTAGATCGAGCACTTGAGGAGCGACCTTTCGAACCAAGAGAAATTAGCGAAGGAGTCGTCATTCTCGAATCAAAAAGTTCAGCCAAGCAACCTAAAGAGAAGACTTTCGAAAAAACCGAGGGTATTGTTGAGGACGTCGAGATCATTCTCGACAGCGGTAAGCTAAGTAAACCAAAAGTGGAACACAGTATTACCGTTAGTAGCAGTGATCGATTAGGCTTTGAGGTCAAGCAATACATCAAAATCCGTACCATAACAGAATCCAAAAGAACAGATGAGGAACGGGCAGAAACGTCCTTGGCAATGCTCATCCGCAGCGAGCGACCCCACAAAAAGCAAAAGCCAGAAAAAGTGGACAAACAAGAGGAGCAAGTAGTTGTAACTAGTATACACGAGCCACAAGTTTATGACTTGACTCCCATTTGGATGACTGCGAGACTGAAACCCCTGTGTGATCAATCGCGTGTGTATTCCATTTCTAATGCTAAGGATACCACAATCGATAAAACCTGGCACTATGAAAGTGCAAAAACATCTGCTTTCAGCATGAAGCCTCATATGTTTGAAGTGCACACGCCAGAGATCTGTATAAAAAAGCTTCTGAGTGTGCGCGGGCTCCAGAAAATGTACACTGAGCTAACCGGTCAAGATGTCATGGGTGAGACCTGGGAGACGCCAAAAGAAATTGATAATCAGACTACTCCCGTAGATACAGGTAGGTCAGGTGCCCACATCAATGTCGTATCTATCTACGACTTCTGCTTTTTGTCAGCTTTATCGCGGGCTTATCAGGCTGCAATACACTCCGCTGCTTGCTCAGCTTTCAGGTTTGAAAGATTGCGTGTACTAAATGGGCTTATTTTCCTCTAACGTGCGTCATTTTGCAACTACTATTGACCGTTTCTCATGAAATAAATTACAAATGTAAATCGATCGGTGTATAGATGTGTATTAAGGGCGAAAAAATGTAGATGAGTACGCTTATACTGATTGTTATAGATAATGTAATGTACGGTATATATGATGGGTATGTAATACCTTTAAAATAATACTTAACTTTGTCTAGTGGAAATCAAATTGCGAGTTATTCTAGTTCAGTGGGTCTTATAGTTGTCGGTAAAAGTCCATCGTAGCAAGTACTGCGATTCTGACCTTTACTACTGGACGTTTGTTGATACACAAAATAATTAGCTTTATTGTGATAACGGTCACATCAATAAATTACCACTGAGGTCGAGTTCTTCCACGAAAGAGTTGGAGCCCAAAGCCAACGAACCATATCCTATGCTTTACTTTTCATGCTGAAAAGACCGCAGCAGCTGCTTGCCGCTTTTTTTCTGTCGCAGTGATTCGCAGCGAACAGGCTACACGTGTCGCACTATTTGAAGCTACAGAATACATATCTTAATCCGTATTTTCTTAAAATTTCAGGCTTGAAGAAGGCGCCTAAGAAGAAAAGGGTTGTTTTCAAGGACATCGTCCATGAAGACGTCAGTCTTGAGGAGCATGAAGAACAGGTTGGGCCGCAAAGATATGTGGAAGAAGTATTCTTGCCACAGGAATATAAGCCAGAAGAACTTCCTTTGCAAGCTCCAGAAGCACCAATTCTTGTAGAAGACAAACCTAAAAAGGAACAGCAAGTGATGGACCAGGGTATTGATTCTACCGAGATGGTATTCTCAGAGACAACCGATATTACGCTGAAAGAAAAGGGCAAGCCGTCTAAGCTGATAAGGGCAACCGAACCGAAAAAGGGTGATGAAGAAACGATTGAGGAAGTTCCCATTCTTATCGATTCGGCAATTGCGCCAAAAGGGCAAGAGGTTACCACCGCTCTTGAAAGCAGAAAGGCCCCCAGCTTCGATGTATCGCAAACATACGTTCGACCTGTGTCTGTTGAGGCAAGTAGTACAGAAAAACAATATTCAACTGACATCGAGATGACCAAAAAACTGAAAACCCGGCTGGAAAGGACACCCAAGGTTGTTGAAGAAAAGCCTCAAGAGGAAGTGCGCGAGCAAGTTTTGTTTGAAGCAACAGAGATAGAAAACACTGATATCGCTTTAACGGAGGGTGATAAACCAAAGAAAGTTAAAAAGAAACCGTCCATTGATTTTGAGGAGCAGCTCGACGAGCAATTAGTGACTATCGTCTCAATTGAAAACCCTGACGGAGTTCAGCACGATATTGTTCTTGGTAGTAGCGAATATCCCGATTTCGATATAGAACAGGCGTACAAGACACCCATAGACGTTAGCGTTCTTTCTCCCGATGAATTGGTGCGCTCTGAAGTCGATATGTCGCCGCGTATACAAGAAAAACCTGATGAACCTGTAATAATTGAGGAGATTGTAATTGAAAAGGTACCAGCGGAAAGGAAGTATGAAATCATGTCAGATGTAAAGCTCGCTTCAAAACTGAAACCGACGAAGGAAAAAAAGAAACGTCAGGAACTCCCGATGGAGGTAGAAGAACCTCTAGCTAGTCAGCCGGTCGGAATTTCTATCGGAAGATACACACATTATAAGACTCCTAAAATTGCGGTCTCAAGCGACGAGCTTCCGGATATCAACATACAACAGAGGTACGTACCTTCCATCGAGGTTGAGGCAATTCAAGAAAAAGAATTGGAATTCACCGAAATTGAGGCAAGTGGTAAAACTACAACCGTCAAAGAAGTGGAGGGTGAAAAGAAAGAAATACCAAAAGAAGTAGTTGAGGAAATGTCTTTTGAAACGATAGCTACTGAAGCATCCGAAGTAACCGTAACCTTCCCGGCTAAAAAGGAAGAACCGACCAAGAAACAATTAGTCCAAATGGAAGAAGAAAAAATAACTGAACAGCCTATAGCGATTATTAGCTTAAGCCAACCAACGCAGGATACTGACCGTATCATCGTGATCGAAACTGTAATATATCCGGAGATTTCGACGGTTGAGCAGACGTACCAAAGGCCGGTGAGTGTCGATTCCGTAACGCCTGAAACGCTGAAGCGGTCTGAGGTTGATGCGCTACCGAGAAGGCCTAGCGAAACTCCTTTCGTTACAGAAGACAAGGAGACGAAAATAGAAGAAGCTGCGCCCGAAAGAAAGCCATTTGAGCCAGCTGCAACAGCAACGTCCGAGATCGTATTGGCTAAAAAGGATGAGCCAAAGAAACCTAAGAAACGTCCTTCTTTTGCAAAGCCGGATGAAATTCAAGACCAGCCTGTGGCTATTGTATCTATGGGTAAACCGACAGAAGATCATCAGTACAGTATAGTCGTCAAAAGCAGCGAGCTCCCGGAGATTAATGTTGAACAGGCCTACAAGAGGCCTGTTGAACTCGACACAACATCGTTCAAACGACTTCATCGAAGCGAAATTGAGGCTCGGCCTAAAAAAGGTACCATAAGAAAGGTCTCTCCAGAGAAACAGGAAGAAGCCTATGCTGAAGAAGAACGATTTGAACCATGTGAAGTTGAAACTTCTGCTATCACACTGATGCAGAAGGATAAAGAGAAGAGGCCGCGGAAGCGGCCATCCGTTCAAAGTGAAGAAGAAGTTGTCGAACAATTAGTTGCCATTATCTCGATCGACAAACTCACGGAAGAAAAAGAGCGTACCGTGGAAGTTAAAAGCCACGAATACCCCGACTTCGAGGTAGTGCAGAGTGATCAAAGGCCTATACGTATTGACTTTATAACCCATGAGGAACTTAAGCACAGCGAAATTATAGCTCCTGCAAAACGGGTGATTGAAACTGACATAAAAGAGGTTAAAGGCGGAGACGATAAGCCAGCTATCGCAGAAACACTATTTGAGACTGTAATGATAGAAACCTCAGACGTCACTCTTAGTAAACCTCAGAAACCTAAGAAACCATCATTGATTAGAGAAAAGGATAAAAAACCTACGGAACAGATGATAGATATAATATCTATATCGAAACCTTCTGAAAAGACTAGCTATGACATTGTGGTAGCCAGTGACGAGTATACAGATCTCACTGTCTCTCAGACCTACAAGCGGTCAATCGAAACTGATGCTGTTGCCTATGAGGAGCCTAAGCATAGTGAAATTCAGGCCCTTCCCAAACGAATTTTGGAGGATATTCCGAGTCTGAGAGAATTCGTTGCCGTAAAGATCCCTGTAGAGACAACGTCTGAAGCAATGGTATTATTCTCCGATCGCAAAGAAGTAACCGAAAAACCAAAAATGCCCGTCCCGATTAAAGAAGGAGAAACGATTTTCGAGGCACCGATGACTATAGTTTCTACTGGAAAACTTGTAAAAGAAAAGCAGTACGACATTCTTGTGGAAAGCGAAACGTACCCTGAACTTGAGCACGTCTACAAAAGACCTGTTGACGTACATGCTTCAACGCCAGTTGCACTACAGCGAAGTGAGCTCGAAACGACGAAAGTTGAAGAAGTCCTAGCAGAGATTGCTACAGTCGAAAAGGTAGTGGAAGCAGAAACTAAATTAATTGTAGAGGGACCAGATCAAATACCATTCGAACCCACGGTTGAGGAAAGATCCGAGGTCACACTTGCACGAAAGGAAATACCGACACGACCCAAAAAACGACCTTCTATTATGACTAAAGAGGAGACCACTGAGCTGCCTTTTACGATTGTGTCGATCGGTCAGCCAAGTGTTTCAAAACAATATGATATTGACACAGATAGCGCGTGTTATCCTGACTTTGAAGTTGAGCAAATTTATAAGAGACCTATCCATGTAGACTCTACGACATCAGAAGACCTTAAGCGTAGCGAACTTCAAGTTGAGAGTAAACAAAGTGTTGTAGAGGAGACTGCTGAAGAAAAGAAGCCGAAAGAAAAAGTCCCTGAGGAAGTTCTATTCGAGACATTACTTACCGAAACTTCAGGTGTAAATCTAGCAGAAAAGGAGAAACCGATAAAACCAACGAAGAAGCCTTCTGTACAGAAAACTGAAGAGCTAATTCAGGAAAAACCAACAACTATTGTTTCTATTGGGGAGCTTGAGCCTGAAAAGAAGTACGAGATAGTTGTTCAAAGCAAAACCTATCTTGATATCGATGTCCAACAAATCTATTTAAGACCTATTGATGTAAAGTCGACTTTATTGGAAGAACTTGAGCGTAGCGAACTCGAGGCCGAGGGCAAATCAATCATTGTAGAGGAGGTCTTCGAAGAGTATATACCCAAAGGGGAAGTCCCTGAAAAGATTCCATTTGAGACATCGGTCGCTGAAACCTTAAGTGTCGACCTAGTCCAGACGAAAAAAACAGAAAAGCCAAAGAAGAGGCCCTCTGTGCAGAAGGTTGAAGAGGAGATCCAAGAAAAGTTAGTGATCGATATTTCTCTGGAAGTGCTAAAACGCGAAGAAGTACACGACATCACAGCTGAAAGCAAGGCATATCCTGATGTGGAAGTTGAACAAATTTATAAAAGGCCTGTTAGTACAAACTCAGCCTTGTTGGAGGATTTTAAGCGAAGTGAATTTGAGATTAAATGTAAACCAGCCGTTGTAGAAGAGAAGATAATTGAGAAAGACAAGCAGCAAGAGGAGGTTCCTGAGGAGGTTCCGTTTGAGGCAACAGTAGCTGAAACATCAAGTGTAGACCTGACTGGAAAAGAGAAACCAACAAGGACAAAGAAAAGGCCGTCCGTGCCGAAAATTGAGGAGAAAATTCAGGAAAAATCAATTACCATTGTCTCCATCGGAGAGCTTAGGCCAGAAAAACAGTACGAAATATTGGTTGAAAGCGAAACCTATCCAGATTTTGACATCAAACAGACCTATTCAAGACCTATCGATACCGACTCCACTTCTTTGGAGGACCTTAAACACATGGAGATAGAGGTCGTGCCTAAGTTAAAAAAGACAATCGAAAAGGAAGTCATCATAGTTGAACAGCCAGAAGAAGAGGAATCAGTTGAAGCGCCTTTCCAGGCTATAGTCAAAGAATCTGGTGAGGTGGCTTTGCTTCAAGAAAAGAGACCCGAAAAGCGGCCAGTAGCAGTAGAGCAGAAAGAACAATACAAACAAGAAGTTACCGTTGTCTCTATTGTAAAGCCAAAAGCAGAAGAAAAGCATGATATCACTTGTATGAGCGAAAGATATTTTGAGGTTGATGTCAAGCAAACTTACAAAAGACCCATTACTGTGGAGTGTGATAGTAAACTGACGGAGGAAAAACATGTTTCCATTGTTGAGGCGGTCAAGAAACGAGAAGTGAAGGAGCATAGGGGTAAGTGCAGCAGTATAGACAAAAAAACAGCTTTTTTTTTTTCTGACATCAAAATTACGTATCGAACACACAACAAAACACCTTACCAAACAAACACGCGGTCGCGCTTTGTGCTATGCCTGAACGAAACTTTACTGCATGCTTAGTAACTACCTAGGTAATCTCGAGATATCTCTATTCTAAATTTTCTATGCCCATATTTGCAGAGTTTATTCCTGAGGATACGACGAAGGCCGAGATAAAACTTAAAGAGAAGCCTCAACCGAAGGAAACGAAGCCGGAAATAGTCGAGGAAAGAATTATAGAAGAAGACCGCCATGTGATCGATGTTACCGTCACAAAAGAAGCCAAAAAAGGTGCTTCCGTAATACTCGAGTCGAAGGAGATTCCCGAGTTGGAATGGGACATCAGGCAGGTCATCGAGAAAGAGGTGACTGTCGAGAGTACGGGGTACGAAACAGAGCTGATCTCGATTCCGTCTAAGCCGGCTGAGGTCACTATTACAACGGAAAGCATCGTCACGAAACCTGAAAAGGAGGAGATTATCGAGGAGAAAATAGAGCTTAAGCAGCCCGAACGGCAGAGGCAAGCTGAGGAGGAGAAGCAGATTACGATTATTCAGAAGGTTGAAGAGGAGAGAAAGCGGCATGATATCATCATCCAGGCAATATCAGAGAAAGGTATCACAGAGATCCACCTACGCAAGGCACCCGAGCACGCCGATGAATTCACTGTCCCGATTGATGATGAGTTCTGCAAAGAGTTTGATATTGCCCCCCAAAGGTCACACAAATCTGACATTTCGTTCAGTGACATAACACCAATGTACATCACCACAGTTCAAGGGTTCGAATCCGCTCAACCCAAGGATTCTACGCAAGTAGAACCTAAATCAGCTAAGCCGGGTCTTACGCCTTTGGCATCCATCTCCCTTAGCGAAACACTACTTCATGATACCACGAGTCCACTGCCTAAAGACAAAATATTCGAACTTGTCCCAGATAAACAGATAGACACATTGCACACGTTAATCGTCCAGGAAAAACATTCTTTCGAGGAGACATCCCCATACAATGCTGTAATTCCCGAAGAAAGGCAGGCCCAGCTGGACGTTTTGTTGCAAACGCCACTGCACATTGAGGACACCCTCACCAATGAAAAGATTACTGACACTACTATTAAACTACCTGTAACTTCTCAGGCCCAGGTTGACTTACTTTCTCACAGGGCCTTGCAGGTAGTTAGAACACACTATGACGAAAAAGAGCAAAGTATTGAGCAAGTGCGTCCAGCTTCGATACAGCTTCAATCCATTTCTAACCTCGACGTTATGATAACTCCGGAAAGCTCGGAGCTGCTACCATTGCTTGGCCCTGACGAGAGGCCTTCACAGATTGCTGATTGTAGGCTTCTTCCGTTGAGTGCTCTTCACGTTGAAGAGGCAGTACCTCATGATCACGAAAACGTTTTCATTAGCGAAGTAACTCATTCCGAGAAATCCACTAGCGAAATCGTCGCGCAACATGCGGTTAATGTGGTACAGACGGAATCATCGATGAAAGAAGGCGTCGTTGCTGAGCTGAAAATGCACTCCGCAAGCGCTCGACCATTACTCACCGAACTATATGAGACTATCATTGAAGAAGTTGTACCAGCTAACAAAGAATCGGAGCTCAAAACCATCGCGCCGATCGAATCTATTACTACTTCCAACTTTGATACTGTAAGTGCCCTGCAACAGCAGTATAACACCGAGCTTGACTCTGAAAAGATACTAGTAAGCGAGGAAGTCGTAGTGAAAACTGCAACTGGCAACTTCATTGAAATTACCATTCCGGAGTTGAGTGAAACGGTCCTTTCCGAATCTTTAGGCGAACAACCTGATGATAAAAAGAACTTCCAACAAGGTAAACTCATACAAAATCTGCAAACGGCGATCAATGTTAGTCAGCCTATACAGGGTGATACGGAAGCGCTTTACGTAACCCCTGCTATGCCCGAGCAACATTATATTACACCGGAGCTAATACCACGAATCGCACTGGAGGTCCAGGGGGTACAGACGACAGAACGAGAAGAGCTTATTGATGAAGTGTTTTTGCCGACCGTACAAAAAGCAGCTACTGATGTGGCATTCCAGGAAGCTGTCAGCGTTCTGGCAACACTTACAAGCGAAAAGGAGCTCATACTTTCTAAGGACAAATTGCCTAGAGGTCAAAAGGTGCAACAAAGAGAAATCATAGAAAAACGCAAGGCGGCCGTGGTGACAATCGCTACAACTAACGAAAAAGAGCTCAATATAGAAGATTTTGTTTATGACACGCATAAAGCACTTCCGGACGTTTTGGAACAGACCGCGCTAACGGTAATGCACGTATGCACAGATGAAAAAGAAAATCTGCACCTATCCCAGTCACCTCAAGCAGACCGCGCGCAGTTTGATTTTGTACCTGTTTCACCGTACGAAACAAGCGAAACTATTGCGACAGAAACGGAATCCGACTTTACTAGGGACATTATCAAAGCTAAAACTGCCAAAAACGAGTTCGAGCTTCACAAAACTGCGATTCACGGTGAGCAAATTGCCATTGATAAAGAAACGGACTTTGTTTTATTGGAGTTGACAGGTAAGAAAGCTAAGCCTAAGTTGAGTCCCCTTGAACCTTTAGATGTTGTGCAGACTAGGCCGCAGGAGATCGTTGGCAAATTCGACATTCAACCACCAGAAAATGTCCATGCTGACATTGATTTCGCTGAGCGAATCGCTCTGCAGACTATACAGACCGTAATTCAGGATAGAGAGGGGACGCTTGAGGTATTTAAGCCAAACGAGATAAGCGCTAAAAAGGTGGGGCTGGAGCTCACTCCAGTTGAGGTTCTGGAAAGCTTAGGTTTTTGTCAGGCAAAAGATTATGTTCCAGAAAAGCCGTTAGAGCAAAAACCCAACGTTGAATTGCTGGAAAATCGTACGATGTATATTGAGGAGATCATTTGCATCGAAAGGGAGGAAGGTTGCGAACCTTTGAAGCCTGTGACACAGCAGAAAAATTTCTCTATTATTGAGAGCATGGCTACTGAGGTGACCCAAGTTCAGGCTGATGACAATATTAAGCCCCGCAAAAAGGCCGAACTACCAGAAACTTCTAAGGTTGAAATTCGTTTCTTGCCCAATATTTCCTCAGAGTCATTTGAGACGAGTCAGTACGGGACTACCGGGACCTTGAAAGATGTAACACTTGATAAATCTCAAGCTGATTCCATATTCCAGCTCTCAGAAAGCGCAATCTGTCAACAAGTTGAAAGTGCAATAAAAGAGGAATATTTACCAAAATTTATTGTCCCCGAAGGCCAAAATCTTTGTTTCACTATCGATAATGATCGCTCCATTGAAATACGTGAGAATCAACCCCTTGACAACATTAGCGATTTCATTAAAAAAGATGTTGCAAGCCACCACGCTAGTGTCGATATTGAAATTGCAAAGGCGCTTGAATCGGAAATAACGCGCAGCAATGAGAAAGAGGAAATTTTAGAACGGAAAAAAGCAAACGTGACTCGAATCCGCCCTGCGTTAATGCTTCAGGAGCCTTTGTTGGTGTCTGAGTACCACATGGATAAGGAAGGCATCTTAGAGGGCTCGCCAAAGCCCGAGACACAGAACGTCACTGTACAACGCGTGGTATCTGTGGCTCGCGGAGTTGCTGAAACGCTTTTATTGGAAAGCGAGAGCGTATCGATTGTTGAAAAGGCTAACGAAAAAACGCTTGTCGGTGAGCTGATCCTTGCTCAAGCGCTCTCAACTGAGGCAGTCCAGCCAACGGAAAGCGAAATAGTTATGTCGCACCCGGACCAGCCAGAGACACGAAGGGTAGAAAAGGATTTCATCCATAAACAACCCATAGTTGTTCATGAAGTTACCACCAATGAACTTGAAGGAGGCTTTGTTGTATCAGAACAACTTACCAATAAGGTGCAGCCGCAAATTCTTCAACAAGGTGCAGTCGAAGTGCGTGAAACCAAAAGCCTTGATATGGAAGGCGCATTGGACATCGCAGAAAAAATGCCGGAACTTCAGGCTCAGCCGCAACTCAGCGAGATATCAGCTGTTAATGTTACCGTTCAGACAGCCCTACAGGGAGCACACACATTCGACGTCGTTCCCCAGGACGCAAGTTCGGCAGTAATCGCTCCTGTGGAGGGCCAGCGTGTCGCACAGATTCACATACAGTCCTCATGTGAGTTGGAGTCGGGTCTTGAGGAATTCGTAATACCCGAAACCCATAAGGTGACAACAGCTCCTCTAGATGTACTTCGAGTAGGCCAAGTTGAACAGGTTCAGTCATTCCTCAAAGAGGATATATTTGATAAGTTGAAAGCGGACGAGAAAAAGACCAAAATTGAACTGCTTCTCAAAGAGGCATTGAACGTTGACGTTGTCCAGTTTATGGACAAAGAGGAGAGCTTCAAAAAGATCCTCGAACACAAGTCTGCTAAGGAAGTCCAAGGTGTGCTGGAAGCAATGGAGGTCTATGCTATTGTTCAAGGGAATAAGGAAGGTGTCCTTGAAATTCCAGTCAAACCCGATAGGCATAATATACAACAACGCGGCGTTATTAAAGTGTACCATACGTCTGAACAATTTGCTGTCCAGCCGAACGAGGCCGAAGCCAAGTTCGCTGTTGCAAAACCTCAAACTAAGGGAACTGAAGTGTCATTCGACTTCCTTGAGCCCACAACGATTTCCGAGCAGATTTTGATAGAAACTGAAGTTGTTCTACCGGCTGACGTATTTCCCTCTGTTTTAAATGCTGTTCCTGAAATAAATCCACTTTTCTCGGTAAATGTCCAGTCCTTGCTCGTTGCGGAAAAAGAAAACACACTTTCTCTAACAAAGGCTATTGACAAGACCGCTAGCGTAGACCTCATTCGTGAACATGCACTTGAAGTTGAATTTGTCGCACCGGATCACAGCACTCGATCCTTCGATGTAGTTGACGCAGTGACTGGCAACGCTACGGCAGATCTAATACCACAGTCTGCTTTGGAGATCAATTCCACGCAGTCCGCGTCTAAGGAAGGTTTGTTTACAGAAAAACCGGTATTAGCAGCCAATATCGCTCCATACTTATCGGGATCGCTATCAGGATTGACTGTTATGCAGACAACAGCTGATGATCAGCTAGGGACAGTTGAGGAATTTGCGCCAGCAGAAACCACGGGACATAGATTAATAGATAAACAAACACCTGTTACAGTAAGAGACCTCCAGTCCGGTGAAGTGGCTCGCGTAGAGGCCTTCGAGCTTAAATATATCACAAACAATGCTGAAAGCAATCTTCAAACTTCAAGCGAGATAGCTATTGTCGAGAATGTCCTCGCTGATAAGGAGGATTCACTTAAAGACTTTGTTCAGCGAGACACATCTATTTCAGCTGTAACTATAGAAAAGACAGAAGCTCTCGGTGTGACGATCATTCAGACCGCTGAATTGGAATGCACAAGGGCAGCTGACATACAACCAATCACTCTGCAAGCTTCATCTGATTTTTTGCCACAAATTGGCCTGGGTGTTGCACAAACAGTGCACAGTGTTGATACTGAAGACCTGAAAATTGAACAACCTGAACAGGCTAAGCCAGTAGGTTCTTTTACAAGCAAACATCCGATTCAGATCACTGAGGTTGTTGCTGCTGATTCCAAGGACAATTTACAGCCCGTTGCCAAGAAGCCAGCTGTACAGGCCAAAGGTTCGATACCATTCAGTGAAAGCATTGAAGTAAGCACCTGTCAATTAGTCCATTCGACTGGAGATATGGTAGTTTCAAAAGTGATCACAGACACCGTCCGACAAGATCTACTTCCACAAAATGCAATCAATATAGACAGCATCATTCTAAGTGAAAGGCCAGTAGATTTTCTGGAAAAAGCAGTTGTTACAAAAACGTGCTTGGAAGGCACCAGCGAAGTTAAAAAGCATGCCTTCCATATTCAAGAAACTATTTTGCAGGATAGTAAGGCTGATTTCGAAGTTACAGTGCCTTCTAAGGCGCATGCAGAGCAAGATCTTCTTCTATTAGAAAGCTATCAAACGTCCGAGGTAACAGAGGCACAAAAGGAAGGTGACTTCCAAGCAATTGTACCGTCAGAGCGCAAATCCAAAATTGTTATTCCTACAAAGGAACATATGACAGTGGCACAAACAATCGAGCACGATAACACCAAAATCCTTGAACAAGTAAAGCCGTACACTAGCGCAGCAGACGTTTTGGTTGAAGAATCCATCGGCCTTGACATTAAAGAGGTAATCCCCGGTGAAGGTGAGTTTATCCTTGACACCCAAATATACCCACAAATGCAGCACGCACAAAAAACATTCTGTCAGCTTGCGCACCTTAATGTCAATCAAGTAATTGCCGGCACTGAGTGCAGTGATTTGCAGATCCTTGATTTGCCTGCTGGCAAAAAGGCACAGCTGGGTTTTGTGGAGCACGAAACGCTCGCACGTGAGGAGGTGGTGCCGGCTGACAAGCCTGGGCATTTTAAATCTGAACAGGTAGCACACAACACGGCCAATATCAATCTAATCGCAAAAAGACAACTCGTCATTGGACAGACAGTAACATCAGAGGCGGAGGGTAGCCTTATGCCTGTGCAACTGCCCGAGACTAAGACCGTAAACTTCTGTGTGGTGCTCCAGAGCGGCCTGACTGCTGAGACTGTGATGCCCTCAGAACGCGAAGAACAACTGACCGCGTACTGCGAACCCGTTACGAAAAATGCTTTAGTTGATCTTTCTGTGCATGACCATTCTGTCAGTGTGTGCATGACCTCCACAGCAAGTAAGGAGGAATCGTTTGCGGTCGACGCGGCGCCAGAGAGCACGGCCGACGTCGGACTGGTTCCCCAGGTGGCCGTCAACGCATTTGAGGTCACACCCCAAACCCGCGAGGGCGAGGTAGAGACAGCTTGTTGGGATAAGGGTCGGGCGCGCACTATGCTTGACGTGCTCGAACCCTTCACGACCACAGATACAGTGGTGATCGAGACGGAAGGCGCGTTTGCACCTTGCCAGTTGCCTGACGCACAACACGGCGTAGCCGAGCTGTCTCTGCCGAGCTATCGGTCCCTCAACGTTCAACAGGTGACGCATGCGTACGTCCTCGGCGACGTTGTTTTGAAACGCATAGAAGAATGCACGACCTCACTCGGTATCCTGCCTAATCAGCCCCTAACAATTACAGAGATGGAGGGTCAAGACCAGTTACGGGAGCTAATCCAGGATCAGCCGGTGAGCAAGCGAGCTAACCTCTCTGTCATCGAGACTCAACACATCGGCGTCCGCGCTGATACAGTTGTTCACACGACCGGAGAGTTCGTTTCGAGTATTCTACCGGAGCAACACCAGGCGCGACCTGAGCTGTTGGCCCAAAACACGATCGCCATCGAACAGGTATCGATAGCTGAATATGAAGGCCGTTTTAGCCCTGACAAGCCGCTTTTACAGTCCGCCACCACAGACCTAACGAGGCATCACGCTGTCGCAGTGTCAGAGATGACGCCCGTACAGAAGGAAGAAAGCTTCACGTCAGAGGAGCTTCCGTCAGGTCGCTCAGTTGAGGTCACTATACCTGAGTATAGCGCTATCAATGTGACCGCGACGGAAACCACTGAAGTTCCCGAGGAAGGAGTTACACCCCTATATATGAAACCAGAGAATGCTAAAATTGCCCTTATTCATCAGGAGACAGCTCAGACCATTATCCCTGTCGTTCACGAAAAAGAGCTTGAGTTCGCCAAAAAAGAGATGCCGTTTGAACGTAATGTGCAACCGACCGTCCAGACCAAGCAGGCACTCGAAGTGCTTGAGGTTGGATCTCTTCAGAAGTCTGAGATTCTTCGCACGCTTCCTGTGCCTAAAGCCAGTGTTGCTGAAACTGAAATAATCGCTAGCACAACTGTAGCCGTTACAGATACGGAAGCGATTAACACAGTGGGTACCCATGAACTTTGTCGTTTACCACGTGGGGAGACCGCTGACATGAGTATCCCGTGTGCTGAAGCTGTCTCAGTGATTTCTGTCGAATCCAGCCAAAAAGAAAATGTCTTTATTTCTCCAAAGTTCCCAGCCACCATCGAGGCTAAGTTTAGTGTCCCAACTCGAGATCACGTGTTTGTGCGAAGTATCGAATCTGCAAATAAGGAAGCGCCGCTTGATACATGGGAGATGCCAATGACCTTTGAGGCAAATACTTCCATGCCTGTAAATACAGCCGTTTTAGTACAGCACACTGCCTCTCATCATAAAGAAGGTGAAATGAAAGATTTTAAGAGGCCAGCAGAGCAGCGCCTCGAAACTGAACTAGTTATGCAGGCTCCACTTGAAATACAGGCCGTTATATCCGCAAATCGTGAAGATAAGCTTGAACCTGATGAGGCGCCCATAGAATTTACCGCTGACATCGCAATGAAATTGTCCGCCCCGCTTCACATAATTGAAACAACTTCACAGGACAAAGAAAAAGAATTCGCCCGAGAAGAGCCATATTTTGCCACCGCGAAACGCGATATCTCGCTTTCAGCCAACATTATGGTTCAGCAAATTGTCCCCGAGGAACGCGAAGGTGGATCACCCGAAACGCTAGTGATACGCCCACAAGAGGCGGATACCTCGTTCTCTACACAAGAGTCACTGCAGGTGACCCAACAGACGTTGCCCATAGCCGAGGAAGAACTTCGGCCTAGTCAACTACCTGAAGGCCAGAAAGCTCAGCAAGACCTACTACTCCATAAAGAAGTCAACGTACACGCTGTACAGGCCAACATAAAGGAGATCGCTATGGCGCCATTTAAAACACCAGATACTGTCCATTTAGATTTTACTATTCCGTTGCATGAGCACACTACAGTTCAACTTGCCACATCCACATTTTCTGAGGGAAAATTCGTTCCTAAAGCATTGCCCGCTACGGAAGCTGTTATTTCTCGAATGACCACAACACAGCATGTAACCGTGAGCGAAACAGTACCAGCCCAACTTGAGAGTGATTTGATGCCTGATAAGGCACCAATCAGCCTAAGTGCCGACGTTAAGTTCTTGGCTCAGAAACACCGCATTCAATCCGAGATTATCAGCTGTGCCACGTCCGAGGATTTCACAGTCTCTCCCGAAAAAACGTCAACTGCTGGATTTTCTGTGCCCACTGATGAACATATCGTTATCCAGCACTCTGCTACTCTTCAGAAAGAAACCGAGTTGCTCGAGGAGAAGCCCAGAACGTTCCAGCTTACCGAATTTAGCGTTCCGGAACAGCAAGCTATTATTTCAGAGGAGGTCATTCCTGCAAATAAAGAGGCACTTTTTTCAGAAGACAAAGTGCAGAAGAGACGAGCCGCGGACTTTTCAATTCCATTTGAAGAGAGCATAATTGCTACACAAATAGTTTTGGCTTCTAAAGAGCAGGACTTGCCTGAAGATGTCAAACCTTTCAAAGATACAGCTTTAGTTAAAATACCATTTGACGAGCAAACTTTCATTGTTGAAACCATCGAAACTGTTGCTCAGGATAAGGAGGGTGAATTCGCTAGCCCTAAACCTCCAAAACAAGGTGTTGCCGATCTAAGTATGATCTCTCAAGAGCACATTGGCGTCCAAGATGTAACAAGCGCATTGAAGGAAGAAGAACTGGTGCCTGCGAAGATACCGGAAGGCATACAGACGAATTTCACCATTCCGCTCAAAGACCATGTTTCCGTTACAGAAATTGTGTGCAATACTCAAGAAGAGGAAGTTGATTTCAAGCCAACATTTAGAACTGCATCTGCTTCGCTTGGTTTCACTACAGAAAAGCACATAATCGTAGAAGAGTCGATAGAAAATCTTAAAGAGAGCGAATACACGCCGGATAAGCTAGCCCCTACCACAGAAGCCGCTGTAGAGTTTGAAAGGAAAGACCACATCTGCATTCAGGAAACTACGATTTTGGCTGAAACCGAACAGTTCGAGGGAACGCCTACTAAACGCAATCAAGCTGCATTCAGCGTATCCAGCCAAGAGACGGTTCAAGTGGCTGAGGTCATCACAGAAGATAAAGAGGGCGAATACGTCCCTGAAGGATTACCAGAGAGTCGACAGGCAGGATTCAATCTCACAACTCAGGAAACCTTTGCTGTCGGCGAAATTACTGCGCAAGAGAACGTTCCTGAAGGTCTTGAGTTGAAGGAACCCATCAGCAAGACAGCAAAAGTCTGGTATGACGCCCTAAGTTACATCACAGTTGAGGAAACGCAGCCGACTGACATAGAGGACGTCTTTTATGATGCTGAGGCTCCAACAGATACCGCCCACATTAGTATCGATTCGAAGAAGCATATCGTCATTCAACAAACTATCTCTGAAGACAAAGAAGGCGGTTTTTACCCAGAACAACGTAAAGCTAACACTGCCTCCGTTGTAATTGGCAGCTTCCAGCCTGTTATAGTACAGAAGGTGACCACTACCCAAGAAACTGAAAAGCTTACCCCCTTAAAACTGCCCAAAGGAAAAAATATCGAAAGTGCTATCATTATGCAAGAACACTTGTCGAAGCAAGAGGTGGAAACGGCTCAGAAGGAATCCGAATTCATTCCCAAAGCCCTGCCTGATTCAGATAAAGCTGACTTTAGTGTGGCAACAGCTAAACATATCTCTGTATCAGAGACAGTACATAACGTGGCAGAAATCGAACTTCCCGCTGATGTAAAACCTCTAAAAGGTATAGCTAAGGTTGATCTTGAATCTCAGGAGGTCGGAATCATTGAGGAGACTGTCTTCATTATTAAGGAGGAGGAATTTGAAAGTACTCCAACACCAAAAATGTACACTGCGGATTCTAGTGTGCCTTCATCTGAGCATGTGATCGTTCAATCTGTCACTGCCCACAATAAAGAAGAGACGTTGGCTAGCTTCAGAGCTCCTGACAGTATTCCAACTGACTTCTCAATTACGGCTGCCGAGCACATTGTCTCACAAGAGGTTTTGTTTTCTCTTAAAGAAGACGAATTACAACCAGATAAGAAACCACAGGAAAATGTAGCAAATATGAGCGTTACCTCTGACATCCCAATTCAAGTTGTATCCACAATGTTGCAGGATAAGGAGTGTGAATACACCCCTGGTAAGCTTCCAGAGGGCTTCCAACCCGACGTTGACCTTATCTTTTCGGATTACGTTTTTCAATCTGTCGTTGTTCCTGAAGACCGCGAGCATACTTTGGAAGATGCTCCAAAGCCAAAAACGGGTAGTGCTTCCTTTAGCGTCGTTTCAATCGAGGCTCTTTTGCAGCAACAAACTGAAGCAACCCTTAAGGAAGGTCTTCTTAGAGATTTCCAGGTCCCGGAAGGCGTCACTACTGAGTATGAGATCATTCCAGTTCAACACACCAAAAAAGCACAGGTAGTCTACGGAGAGAAAGAGGATGAGCTTCCTGAACAGAAGCTGCCTACCTTTAAGCAGACGCGCCAATCGTTCGTTACATCCGAACATGTTGCTATTACGGAAACTGAAGTTGACGAACGCGAATCGAACCTGCAGCCTGAGAAACCAGC
Organism: Varroa destructor; assembly: GCF_002443255.2. NCBI lineage: Eukaryota > Metazoa > Arthropoda > Arachnida > Mesostigmata > Varroidae > Varroa > Varroa destructor. The sequence continues at coordinate 6,894,896 of NW_019211460.1, read as the reverse complement.
GACTCTTTCCAAAACTAGCTTTACCATCGAAACAGGCGAAACTTACTCAGTTGAACAGGTACAGCCTGAGTATCGCGAGGAATCGTTCGAAGGTAAATATGAACCTAAGGCGGCTACGGCCTGCGTTAATATCACGCACGAGAAGCATGTCCAGGTGACTGAGGTAACTGGTGAGAATAAGGAAGACGAATTCGTAGCCCCCAAACAACCAAAATCTGCTAACCCAGCAGTATCGTTTGACACTCGCGAGCATATTATGGTTCAGGAAGCTATGACTTCGTTCGAAACAGAAAAATTGCCTCTTTTTGTCATGCAAACAAGTGAAATAGATGTTAAACTAACCGAAAGCCACCACGTCCTCGTACATCAAACTATTACTGAGGTGACAACAAAGGATCTCGAAGAGAAGAAGCCAGTAAGTGATAAAGCTACCGATCATATCGAAATTGCCCAACCAATCGAGATTATTGAGCTCGTTACTGATTACGGAGTAAAACAGCTTCCGGAAATGGAGATCATCGAAGCGACGGCAAGGACAAAAGAACAAAAGAGCACGAAGGGTGTGACGGTTACTATCGAAGAAGAGGATGTACCGGAAGAATCATCGGGAGTAACAATAAAGAAAACAGTTAAGAGAAAAAAATCAGTCAGATTTGCTGAAGCCGGAGATGAACAGGTGGAACAAATAACCGAGGTGCTTCATACATTTAGGCGGGACGAACAGAAGGTTGGTCCTGTCATTGAAGAAGTGTCAGAAGAGTTCGCGGCAGGACCGCAACCTACTCCCATCGTCGAAGAGGCTGAAGAAGAAACGCCGCTCGACAGTAAGACCAAGGCAACTATCGCCGTTGAAGAAGTAATTGGAGAAATTACGCCAGTTGAGCATACGTATAGGATTACAGAACCAGATGAGCAGGAGGAGGTTCAGATATCCGTTACCGTTAAGAAGGATAAAAAGAAAACTCCAATTACTGTGGAATCTGAAGGTGCGCCCGAGATGACTATAACCGAAAAGATCGACCAGCCTGTTCAGATTCTCGAGGAAATCGTTCATTCCGAAGAAATTACTCCAGAAACGGTAATAGTTGCTACCAAAAGTGCGGTCAAGAAAGAAAGTCGCCATATTACGCTCGAATCTCAAACTGTTGAGCTCGATCTTGCCCAAGAAACCCATCAGGAGTTTGCTGTTCTGTCAGAAGAAATGGCTGAAATGTACACATCGCAAGAGGTAACAGTGAGTCGCAAAATAAAGAGCACCAAAGTTCAGCCGGAGGAGCCCCACGCAGAGACCCAAACTGACATCCTGTTAAAGCCAAAGCCTAAACCAAAAGAACAGATGCCTACGGACAAAAAAGGAGATGAACAGAAAGAAGAAACCGCTATGATCGTGTCAGTCAAAAAGGAACCAGAAGAAGAAAAGCCGATTGAAATCGAATCAGTCGTCAGTGACTTTACCATTGCTCAAGAAGTTAAGCGCGAAGTTACCACCGAAACGATCACCACATCTGACGAGAGACCTGCTAAGTTTACAATATTAACAAAAACTAAACCGAAGAAAGAATTAACACCTAAACAAGAGGAGCTAACAGGTCAAATAACACTAAAACCGAAAGCAAAAGAGATATCGCTGCCTAAAGAAGACGACACAGAAATCAAGGAACCTCAATTAACCGTAGAAATACTAGATAGGAAAAAGTCTGACCAGGAAGTTCTGCCGGTTAAAGTAGAATCAGTTGAAGCCGAGTTCGATGTTACCCAGTTTAAGGTGCAGCAAATCGAAGAAACCTCGGGTGTATACCGCGAAACGACCATCGAAGTCGCAAGTGAAGGTGAGGATCGCCCACACGATTTCCGTGAATATAGTACACAAAAACTGCATGAGATTGAAGTTACGCAAGAGGAATTTTCGACAACCAAACCGCTAGAGGACGAAACAGAGGAGGCGAAAATAACGTTCAAGAAAAAGAAGTCCATTCCAAAGATTCCCGAAGGAGATAAAGCAACGAAAGATGATCGAAAAGAAGATACCACCGCTCAAATTTTGGCGAAGAAAAAGCCAAAGGATAAGCATCCCATCGAATTGGATTCTCAGTCTGTTGAGGTTACAGTAATTCAAGAGAAGCCGAAGACTACTGAGATCGTATCAGTCGATAAGCTCAAAAGAGAGCTAGAAGATGATAAAGCAGTTGAAAGTATTAGCCTCAAGCCCAAAAAGAAGGATTCGCTTAAACCTAGTGAGGACATCCGATCTGAAGAAGCGCCATCGGTTGACGTTGCTATTCAGAGGAAGAAAGATGAGACTCGACCTATTGCTGTAGACTCAGAAGGAACGTCCCTAGAAATAACGCAAAAGATTGAAAAGACGCTTACAGTAGAATCGTGGGAAACTGCACAGAGCGTAGAAGAAGCACCGTGCACTTACAAGGAATTCTCAGTTGAGAGTGTCTATGAAGTGCCAGGCAAACCTTCGGAGCTAGCAACGGTAATCTCAATTGAGAAACCGGGAGAAATGGAACAGAGACCTCAAAAAGCCGTGTTGACTATTAAAAAAGAAACTACTCCAAAGGAAAAAGACGTAGAAATCAAGAAGACTACTGATGGCGTAAGTATCCGCAAGAAGAGCGAGGATGAACCGATTGTAGAAAGCGAAGCCCTTTCGACTGATATCACTGTCACTCAGGATACACCTCAGTCTGTAGTGGTCGATAAGGAGGTGCTTAAGAAGGAGATGCCGACGGATAAGGTTGAGGAACAAACTACCAAGATAAAACTACGCCCTAAGAAAAGGCCCTCCATTTCGGCTGACGTTCCTACGAAGGAAGAGGAGGAGAGTGTTGAGTTTGTCATTCGAAAACCAAGTATCAAGCCTGAGGTCCAGAAAGGAATAGAGGCAACTTTAACACAGACTCAAGAGATAAAAACTCTCGATGTCGAGGCCTCGAAGGAGATCGCTATCAGAGAAGAAGTACCAACTGTGGATGAAGAAAAACCCTTAGAAGCCACTCTGAAGCTACAGAAAAAGAAATCAATTTTGGAAGAAACGCCAAAGGTAAGTGAAGACAAGCCACAAGAGGCTGAACTAACCGCCCAAAAAGTTAAGTTAAAAATGAAGCCAAAGCAAGCTAAAGATGTTCAGGAAGAGTTTACGGCACTTATTAAAAAGGAGGAGAAAGATGTTGAAGCCGAGCTCATGTTGCAGCAGGAAGAGTTCACCTCGGAAGCTATTGACATTGAAGTCACTCTAGAGTCGGTTCCTGAGCCTGCTCCTACCGAATATGAGGATACTAGTGAACTAATAGTCCGAAAGCCTGATGAAAAACCTAAGCCACGTGAGCCGAAAATCATTCATAAAGCCCCTGAGAAGGAAGTTGTACCTAAAGTCCGAAGACAGCCTGACGTCATTCGTGAAGAAGACTCATACGAAAGTGAGGGTGACGAGCATGGTAGCGAGCCGGAGGAAGCCGGTGAAGACTTTGTGATAGATGAAACTTGCACGGTACCGATTCGCAAGTCTGGAAGAAAGAAGAAGGCCCCCGAAGAAGCACCAGAAGAGGCAACTGAGCTTGTCATAGACGACTCCAAACTCGGCTCCGATGCTGATGTTGTCAGCTTGCAGCTAAGCGTTCAGAAACCCGGCGTTGAGGAGGTACAGGCGCTTGAAGTAGTTATGAAGAAGCCCGCCGACAAAAAGGTTGAAGGTAAATATAATCAATTAGTTGCAGCATGTGCACAGCGTTTTGTACATGGCGCCGTTTTGGGCAAACAGGAAGGCCTGTCTGCCTAGTATCACCGCTTCAGTCGCTTCCTCCCCATGTTGTCCTCTACGTGTTGTTAGTATCTTTGAAAATTGTTCACACTCAGACACGAAACTATACAGGAGGGTCAGTCACCAGCAACGGACTCCCGTAGCCTCTAGCAACGGGTCTCCCAGTCAGACTAGACAATCTATTTGTGAATGCCTGAGCGTGAATAAACTTGTCATCTTAAATACACTTGTATCGCATATGTGTCCAGTGTCTATAATTGTATCGCCAATGCATGTCACACAATGTTGTGTATACTGTACATTTACACTGTGTCGTCTATTATGCGCCCATCTGTGTAACATGTATATAAATATATATATGTATATATAAGATGTATATAAGTATATATATACATATATACATCTTTTACCTGTATTGTGTTGTCGTTGCTTACATATACGATGTCCTTGTATAAGCGCACTAACCGTCGGTTACCTACTTACCCGATTTGTCCCAGTCGGGATCCTCAGAAGGGCAATGATGATGGTATATCTCGTATTATCACAAAGCCCATTTTTTTTAGATTTTTTATTATATGCAAAAAAGTATTTTTCGTGTATGCTGGAAAGTTTCAGCTACTTATAAAACATTAAGAAAGGTGGAACGGTTTTTGTTGGATTTCGATGGGACCTTTGGACTGTGAGGAAACAGTGTGAATAGCATTAAAGCCTAATGCCAAGCAGATGTCGAGTACATTCTACATTATGTCGGATAGATTCTAAATACAAGTTTTATGTATTCAGAACAAACGGAGGCCACTATCCAAAAGCGAAGGCCCACGCTGAAGGTCCAAAAGGAAGAGGAAGCTAAGGAACCTGTAACTGTGAAGCTTGAGCAAAAGGAGAGTCAGCCATCAGTGGAAGAGACTTTTGATGAAGCGGTCGTACAAATTCCAACTGAGGCTCAGCCGGAGGAAAAAACCGACAAAGCAGCTGAAGAAATTACCATTGAGCAACCGACCGTAATGGAATTGGAGCCACAAACGGTGACGATTAGAAGGAAATCAATAGTGTCTGAAAAAGATAAAAAACCAGAAAAGGAACAGGAGGCCGCATTTAAAGTCAAAGCTAAGCCAAAGGAAAAACCTGAAGAGATAGAAACGGCTGAAGCAGTAACGGTAATATTTAAAAAGGAAGTTAAACCAGCAGAAGAGGTTTCTAGCGAAGAAATTATCTTGAAACCTGAGAAGAAATCAAAGATTGTAGAGGAAGTTGCAGCTGAAGAAATCACAATTAAGAAGGCCACCGTTATCGAAGAAGAGCCCCAGAAAGTTACGTTGAAGAGGCGAAAGTCCTCTGCCAAGCCACTGCCCGAAGAACCTGAAAAAGAAATTGAAGCCGTTTTTAAAATAAAACAAAAACCAGACGAGAAGGTAAAAGTTCCAAAAAAAGTAACCGACGAAGTCAGTGTCACTTTGCAAAAGAAGCCAGAGGTCAAGCCTACCGATGAAACTATTGAAGAAAAGGTGATCATTAGACCTGAGGAAAAGAAGGAAATTGTTGAAGAGGCAGATAAAATTACAATAAAGAAGCCCGTTGTTGTTGAAGAAGAGCCACAGAAGGTAACTTTGAAGAGACGCATATCGTCTGCCAAACCGCAACCGGTAGAAGAGATTAGCTTGCGCAAACCTAGCGTCAAGGAAGAGCCAGAAGAGACAGAAACGACTATTTCATTACCACATAAACCTGTCCCCACGACAGAGGAGGCCGTCAGCGAGGATATTACATTCGAAGTCAAACAAGAAAAACCCGAACCAGTGGTCACAGAGGACACTGCCGCAGAAATGACCATTAAGGAGCATGTCCTTCAAATTAACGACGAAGTTGTTATCCGAGAAGTTGAAGGCGAAGTCACTATAAAGCAACTTGTGGTTGAAGAGAAGGCGGCTGAGGAAAGGGTCATCTTAAAGAAAAAACGAAGGTCAGTGACTTTTGCTGAGATGGAAGAGAAGCCGCAAGACTCGGAGGCCGTATTTAAACTTCCGACGAAACCAATTGAAAAAATGCCGGAAGAGGAAACTGAAAAAGTACAGATTCAGCTCAAACCTAAAGAAGAAAGGCCGAAGCCTGTAGAAGAGGTGGCTGAAGACATCACTATTCAAAAACCTGTTGAAAAGGCTCCTGAACTGAAAGAAGAGGTCGAAAGCGTGCAACTAACAATTAAAAAGAAGGTTCTACACGAAGAAGAAGAGGAAAAGGTATCAATCAAGAAGAAGAGGAAACCTTCGATTACCGTCGAAAGAGAAACGGGTACTAAAGCTTCCTTTGAACTTCTCACAAAGACGGAGGATCACAAAGTGCCCGAAGATACTGAGGGCAGTTTCGAGATCACTGTGCCGGTAAGTTTAACTTAAAATCCCAGAGCGAACGGTGAAAGCTGGATACTTTAAACATACTTTCGTTATATGTTTACTCTTAAAAGCTAATATTCTATGAGTTAATAAGCCCTTAGTTTTTTTTTCTAATAAGGTTAAACCTTAAAATTCGTTAGTTTTCATGTTTTCACACAATGACAGCTTATGTAGGAGTATATACGTTTTTAATAATGGAACTGTCATAAAAAGGACAAGGTTTCCAACTTAATAATGATAATTTAACGTTTGTTATCTTTACAGTCGAAGAAGCCAATCAAACCCGAAGATGTCCCTGCGGAGCCAGCGAGCGCTGATGTAACCATTGAACGAAAGCCTGAGAAGAAGCCTGTGGTAGAAGAGGCAGCTGATCAAATCACTATCAAGAAAAAGGTCGCGGTTGAAGAAGAGGAACAAAAAGTGTCGCTCAAAAGGAAGAAATCCGTTACAGGTGATATAAAGGCTGAATTCAAGATTGAAAAGAAATTTGAAGAAGAACCGCAGCCCGAGGACACAAAGACGTCAGTGGATGTTATAGTCAAATCTACAGTAGATTCCGTAGATGCCTCATTCCAGGTTGTGGAGACAAGCCAGCACGAAGCCATCGAAATGACTTTCGAAGTCACCCAGGTGGAAGATAAGCGTCCTCGGCATTTGGAAGAGGCATCAGACGAAACTAAGGTCATAATCAAGGATATCAAAGAAGCGACAACAGAAGAGGAATCAGAAAAGGTCACTGAACAGTTCCTATTCATTGCGACAACCACGTATATCTCAGAATCTACCGATGAGCTCACAATTGTTGAAGGCGAAAAAGTTCGCGTTATTGAGAAGACTTCGCAAGATCATTGGCTAGTCAAAAAGGTTCTCACGAAGGAGTCGGGCCTTGTTCCACCGGACATACTCAAAGAAGCCGAAGAATACACGCAATATCTGAAAGAGGTACTTGGGGAGAAAATTCTACGTCTTCCAACATTTGGACGTAAGTAATTGAGTTCGATAAGATAAACGTGCCACAAATATAAAAATATTTGGCAGAAGTGTGCATTTTTATAAACGAATAATTATTTCTATTGAGATAATAAGTTGCTTAATCCACTTTTAGGCGTTCGTCCCGGTGATGAGCCAACTGCCCCACGCTTCGTACGTCCTCTACAACCAATTGCAGTGGTTGATGGACAACCAGTTCATATGGTCGCCCAGGTGAGCGGCAATCCTCGTCCCACGATCACGTGGTTTAAACAGACGCAAATTCTCAAGAGTACAGAAGAGTTCACCATATTCTACGATGAAGAAAATGTGACAACTTTGTACATACGGGAATCGTTTCCGGAGGACTCAGGCACCTATACGGTAGTAGCTAAAAATATTGCTGGCTTTGCCTCATGCTCGGCCGAACTGACCGTCGAGGAACCATTCTCTGATCATGGAACGGATTCGGCACCGACATCACGCTTTACGTTGTCGCGTACACCGTCTCTGGTGTCTATGTACGATGCGATTCCGCCCGTCTTCGGACGGCTTCCAGAGAATCGTGTCGTTGAGGAAGGCGATGAACTTACAATTGTCTGTGTACTGTCTGCTGCACCTGAGCCTCACGTGACGCTGTGTCGCAATGGCCAACCGGTGCGGCCGGATCACCGGATCACACAAGAAATGACGCAAAATAATGACATGTTTTGTGTTACTATTAGGTTTAAACAAACTGTCGTTGATGACAGCGACAGCTACGACCTAGTTGCGCAGAACTCCGAGGGAGCCGCCCACGCCAAGTTCACTTTGACCATTACCGAAAAACCGAAAGATGTTGACGAGCAACCCAATTTCACTCAGACATTCCCTGATCAGGTCATTTCAGAAGGAGACACACTGCGTCTTGTCGTTAAAATAACCGGAAAACCAAAACCGATAGTTACCTGGTACTGTGACAAAACCATTATTAAGGAGACACGCACCACCAAAATCACTGAAGAGAATGGAGTCTTCATCCTCGAAACCAATAAAACTACATCGAAACAGAGTGGCGTCTATAAGGTCGTGGCTAAGAACAAACACGGCGAAACATCGACGTCGGCCAAAATAACTATTCAAAGTAAGTTGTTCCGTTCTTCTCACATACGTAATATGTTAATATATAAAAAATGTGTTTGCGTGAGTCAGTAATCTTCTAATACCAGGAGGGTATCAGGTGGGTTAAAAAGCGCAAGTGTGATTAAGGTAAAATTTTTCCCATTTTTCCCCTTTTAGAACGCGAAGTGAAATTCGTTGAGAAGATCTCAGACGTTGAGGTGAAAGAAGACACAGTGGCAATGTTCGTCTGCCGAATCAGCCATGAAGATGCCGAAGTAACGTGGCATAAGGACGGAGAGAAGATTGTAGAATCTGAAAAGTACACGTTCATTCGGGAGAGTACCTATCGCAAGCTGGTCATCAACGACACAAACATACGCGACGACGGCGAATACACGGTCGTTCTTGGGGAGCACGAATGTTCCGCGGATCTTGTCGTTACAGAGTTACCGCCGCGTATCGTGTCCAAGATGGCCAACATGACCGTGGCTAGAGGTGAAGAAGCGTGGTTCCAAGTAGAACTTACCAAAGGTGACGCCTGGGTGCGTTGGTATAAAAGCGGTAAAGAGATCAGGTTTACTGAAGACGTATCAGTCATTATTGATGGCAAACGACAGCGCCTCGTCATTAAGAAAGCTGAATACGAAGATGCTGGAATCTATGCTTGCGCTGTTGGAGATCAGACTTGCAAAGCGCGGCTCAAGGTTGAACGTAAGTGTATACGATGTGCACAGATATTCCCGTTTACTGAGAAAGTCCACGCCAATCAGCTATAGAATACACACTTGTATAGGAAGAAACCGTCCTGATACATTTTTACTACATAGTTTTTCAAATCTAATTTCCTGGCGTAATATTGCTTTCAGCGCCATCTGTCGAATTCCTTGCGCGCCTTCCCGAGACGACGTTTGTTCACGAGGACACCGACGCTGAGTTCACCGTTTCGTTGTCATCGCCTGACGTTGACGTTATATGGATGCGAAATGGCGTACCGATTCCCGAGGACGAAAGATTCCGTTTCATCCGTGAAGTGCGTGAAGGCGAACATGTTCGAAAGCTTGTCGTAGCTCACGTGGACCGTGATGACATTGCTGAGTATACTTGTGTAGCTGGCAATGTACGCACAACAACCAAATTACAGGTGGAAGATACTGAGACTGAATTTACCCTTAAACTCCGTGACCTTGTCGTGCGCGAAAGCGACACAGTCTCTCTACTTGTCGAGGTGAATCGCGAGACGATGGAAGTGCACTGGAAAAAAGATGGCGAAGAAGTCGAGCCGTCGGATAAGATGATCATTACCACTGAGGGCAAAAATCGCAAGCTAATTATTAAAGATGCCGCGGCTTCAGACCAAGGCGTGTACTCATGTGTCATAAAAGATAAGAAGTGCTCGTCAACCGTGAAGGTTGAATGTCCACCGAAAGTTCGCACAGAACAACGCGTATTTACAGCTCGGCGAGGTGATCAACTCGAGCTAGTTGTTCCCTATACTGCCATTCCTGAACCCGATATCCTCTGGACCCAAAATGGCAAACTGCTTATTAGCTCATCAACTGTCAAAATCCAGAACGACACCCAGACGACTACGCTCATCTTCCCTAAGATGGACCCAGCTCAAGTTGGCACATACCACTTGCGTCTAAAGAATAAATGGGGCGAATGCAGTCAAGACTTTGTGGTAGTGATGCTGGACCGACCCGAACCGCCTCGCGAGCTGAAAACTTCGGAAGTAGGTTCCGATTCAGTGACACTTAGTTGGAAGCCCCCTGATCACGACGGAGGCGCACCGATCACGAACTATCAGGTTGAGTACCACGACCGCAACACCTCCAAATGGATCGTGTACAAAACACGCAAACCCATTACTGAGACGTTCGTTCGTGTGCAAAGCCTCAACGAGGCACACGATTACACATTCCGTGTCAGCGCTGAAAACGACGTTGGTCGAAGCGAGCCGTCCCAAAATAGCGAATACGTCGAAACGCGAGACCGTACCGGCGATGCCCCTGCCATCTTAGAGCATCTACCCGACGAAACTCACGCTCGACGTAATGAAGTTGCTGTGTTAGTGTGCCGAATCGGAGGCCAACCCCAACCCGAAATTGTTTGGTTGAAAGACGGCGCCGACTTGAAATTGTCACGCCGCATGAAAGCCTGTTTTGATGACCATGTGGCTTTGCTGACCATTACCGATATCACGGAAGACGATGCAGGCCTATACTCCTGTCATGCTACCAACCAGTTTGGGAAGGCTTCGACCGTCGGGTGCCTTGCCATCAAAGGTAGGCATTCCGTATTTTCCAGAATCAAACTGTTTCTCTAAATATGAGGTTTGTGTACGAAATGGAGTAGACAGATCGACATAGTTTTATTTCTAAACGTTTGCAACACTAAACATAATATATTCAGATACTTCACATATTTTAAAACTACTGAAAGACCCGCACATAATATCCACTTTTTTTCTGGAAGAATCGGCAGTCAAGTTAAAGTACGCTTAAAGCTGAAGGAAGATGAAAGATTTGAACGAACAGAAAGAAATCTTCTTTGGGTTGTTTGGGGTCTGTGTGCGCAATGTTACTTAATTGGTCCGCTTGACGCTGATCGCGCTGACATTTACCTCTGAAACCGCCCTCCGCCCAAAATATATTGGTGGCATTATCATATAAAAAAAAATTAAAAAATCTTTATTAATATATAAGTCATTAAGTGAATATCTTTAACTCGTTAGAGAGCCTCCAGTCGGAATTCCACTTCCCAGTCATGAAGTCCTGCTAGGTGCCTTAGAGTACATAGTCAGACTTCATTCTTAATATTAGAATGCAGTGACAACCGTGACTCGGTTTATGTCATGGCGATCCGCATTGTGCCATGAAAAGGTTTTTTGTAATCTTAGCACAAATTCGACTGCACATATATATATGTATGAACAAGTATTGTTTGACGTGTCGTCATTGCAGAGCTCCCGTATGCTGAATTTGACAATAAGATGAAGTCTGTCCGCATTCAAAAGACGAAAGAATACCTACTTACAGTCAAGACCTTCGGCTATCCTCCTCCGGAAATCACCTGGCAGAAAAATGGCTTCCTACTGAAGGCAAGCCAAAAGGTTCTAATCTCGACTACCGAAAAGTCCTCTACGCTCATTGTGAAAAATGTAGACGCCGATGACAGTGCCGTGTACATGCTAAAACTGAAGAACGCAGCTGGTGAGGCATTGTATAACTTCAGACTGCGTGTCCTGGACCGACCTGGTCCGCCGGAACCCCCTATCACATTCCCCGACGTCAGTCGTAATCAAGTGACCCTCTGCTGGAATCCTCCAAGCGACAACGGTGGATCAGATATTACTAAGTATGTGATAGAACGCTGTGAAGTATCATCGCAGATCTTCGTCGAAGTCGCGCAAAGTGTTGCGACGGCATATCGTTACGTCGATAAAAACGTCACTGAGAACTGTGAGTACCTCTACCGCGTGAGCGCTGTTAACGAAAATGGCATTTCGGAGCCCGCTATATCAGAACCCATTATAGCTCGTGCCTCGTACGGTAAGCCGTCGGCACCTCAGAAACCGATTACAGTGCGTGACGTTAAAGACACTTCGTTCTCTCTCGGATGGTGTCCACCGGAAACTGATGGCGGATCGCCCATCATCGAGTATACTATCGAAAAAAGGGAAGCCTCGAAGAAAGCATGGCAATCCGTCGGCAATTCGGCCGCCGGTTGTCACAATATCCTTGTCTCCTCTTTGAAAAAAGGAACAGCGTATCACTTCCGCATCACCTGTCGCAACGAACTCGGCTCAAGCCCTGCGCTTAGTACCGACGAACCAATTATCGCCGGTCATATGATTAGTAAGTACCGATATTGGCTTGTCCAAACATATCTCGTTAGTTCCATTATCGTGAGGTTTATTACCATAGTATAACATCTCTATACCTAGTTTTTGTTAATTCATTCCTTATTCGGTTTTCTAGAGCCCCCGAGCGTACCCGAAGGACCGCTTGAAACAAGTAACATTACCAATAAAACCGTCACTCTCTCATGGCGCCCGCCTAAAGATAACGGCGGAGCCGAACTGACGGCTTACGTCATCTGGAAGAAAGAGCAATCCGCTACTTCTTGGACCCGAGTCATGACGATTGACGCAAATCGCACAACGTGTCTTGTTCAGCACCTTAGTGATAGGTTTACATATACGTTCCGTGTATGTGCTGAAAACATTGCTGGCCCGTCAGACTATCTCGATTCAATGCACATTGTGAAACTGAAGGCTGCTGCCGATCGGCCGACTCCGCCAACGGCGCCACTTGAGTACTGCATCACTGGGCCCACCTCAATGGATATTGAGTGGGGCCGTCCTGAATCTGACGGCGGTTCCCCGCTTACGGGCTACGTGATAGCTATTAAGGATATTCGACGGCGAATGTGGATGGAAGTGGCCCAGGTCGATGGCGAAACACATCGGCTGCATATAAAAGAGCTTCAAGAGGGTCGCGACTACCGAATTCGTGTGTTTGCGCGGAACGAGATTGGACTCAGCGAGCCGCTTGAGATGGACGAGGCTGTTCGAATTACTCGACCAGAAGGATTCACGGGCGAAACAGCCCACGACGACCGTACGCCCTCTGCCAGTTTCACGAGCGAAACAAGCAGTTCGTGGATTCGCGATCATAATATCGAACCGCTGCTGCGCTCGTATACCAAACATAAACTAAAGCGGCAATATGAGTACTTCTTCAAGTTATCTCACTACTCTGAGGACCTTTTCAAATAATAGCTAATTAGCGACTTTAGATATCAATTTTCGGTGATATTAGCTGATACGACGACTATTAATAAACGGTCAACAAAATAAGTGAATGCAATAACACTGTCGGAACGGAAACCAGCAGGGCTTAGTACAACGTTTTAGTCGAGACTCAAACTCCCGACCTTTCGGACTCCCTAAGCCGCGTGTCGCCTGGACCGCTTTTCCTGCCACCACAGTCTGCTCCTAACATAATTGACTCAAGCCATGATCAAACCGACAGCCATCTTCGTCCACTTTTGTCTAACTAAACGAACGTCGATCATCAAAGGCGAAGCCATCTAGCCAAGAAATTATACGCACTTAAATTTCTACACTTTTGAAGCTGCTTTGGACTAAAATCGGGTTACAACAATTGGCGTCCTAAACGAAGTTGTATATATCTATCTACGTGCCTAGATACGTTGTGAAATAATGACAGCCGTTATAATGACAGTCTGATGTCGTGCCATACCCATTTTACTGACTGAGACTTCAGACTGATAAGCCTTGCAAGGGCAAATCTCAGGTTAACCGTTGTGCCACCCTCCTTTACCATCACTTAACTGTAATATATGAAATAAACTGTACAGAAGCAGTCCTCTCGGACATCGTAACGAGTTTTGCAGCCGAAAATCTAAAATAGGCTTTGTTGAAATTCTACAGAATTCACTCACACGCAATCTCAAAACGAATGTCAACGTAATAGCTACCGACCGATAGGGTAAACCACACAGGACGTCGGCCGAAGCTTCATATCGGGCTACCATCTACATGCCCAATTAAATTTCCGTTTGAGACACACTTAAATCCAATAATAGGTTATTCATTTATCCAAAAGGTGCAGATTTCAATCGTCTTCTTCTCGATGTCTTGGCACTTTTCCCTTCATTGAAAAAGTGTCTCAAGTGGAACGATGACTCCGGCGAAAAATGCCGCCAGCTAAAGCAATGATACCCGTTCAAAGTATGTGTTAAGCAGGAGAAACATTAGGTAGGTATAATTGTATCAACAAAACAATACGAAGCGTTCATGATAGTAAACAAAATGTTGTATTATTAAATAAAAAAACAATGTAATTGAATACTTTGTTTGGACAAATCCCGCTTCTACAGGCAATCCTCAACGTCATTTGGCGTGCCTCAGAGGTGGGCTTTCTTTAAACAAATGCTTCCAAGGTTCAACCTCAATAATATTGGCTATAATAAATAATACGACTGTGTTTATAACTAACCCATCAGTGTTTTAAACCCATCTTTACTTATACGAACGTGTTTCGTGTCCTGGTCTGACAAACTGACATACAGTACAGTTGGCCATTTTACATCGATGCTAGCCAAGAAATATATACTTTACATCTTGTATTTGCAGTAAACACTGCTTCAAGCCACGGCGACCACGATGATACCTCCTGTATCCAACAATTAGGAGGCAGTGAATTTTGACCCTGCATCGTAAACATTTCCTGAAGCTATTTAATGCAGTTTTAATTAGAAATTAGTTGTCATAGCTACCCGCCAGAAATCTAGTTAGTTGGGGTCTTGATGCGGCTGAAGACGTCGACGCTCGTAATGAGGGCTCACCAATATCGATTTACCCCCACGGTGCCAGCTCCTTCTCCCTGGAGTCTTCGTCACTTTCTAGTCAATCACTAGTTTTACATTTGGAATATTTTTTAAGCAGAATTAATTTGCGAGTTTTAAGTAACGGCAACACGTAGCTAACTTTCTTCAGCAGTCTCTTTAGGCTGGTTTATTCTCATTTGTATGACCTCTGACAGTGGAGTCAATTTTTACATAAAGAAGTCAAGGCGAACATGATCTTGTAACTATCTAGCTCACATTTAGATTTAGGACATCTGGACAGTACTATATACAGTCAGTCTGTGTCCTCGGCTCGTCTCATAGGACAGAGCTGCCTTTACTGCAGAAATTGAAAGAAAGAAGGAAGAACCGACTCGCTGATTATTATAAGCAAATGATTAATGTTTACAACCAGTGAACTTTCAAGGGGGTGCGGCATCGTAGAGGAAATCGCGAGTCACTGTTAAGCTCAATTTATCAGACCGTATGGGTAGAAGCAACAGTTAAATTAAACATGTACGAAAATCGTTATAAAATGCAGGATCTCTATAAAAAGAGACCGTAGTGATAGGAACACGTAGGGTTATTGTACGTTTACTTTCTAATACATTTAAGATATTATACATCATAGAAAAAAAAAAAAGCAAACAATGCACTAAGTCACAAATATCAGTTGATCCGTGTTTACGTAGAACAATTTGTACGATCAAAATGAATCAGTGCACGATATTTAGATATGTATTTTGAGACCGTCAAGCCTATTTTTTTTTACAAACACAGAAAACTTGATAGTTGTTGCCCTATGGTCGCTTAGATTGCATCTCGTGAAATATATTGATTCCACCTTTTCAAAGCCTTATTCAGCCGTAATAAGATATATTGCACCGAGCCGCATCCTGGATAGTACCTTTTCGACGCGAAGCTTCCGTTTACAACTCTTTTTGCTGAAAAAAATCGCTCCAAGTAGTGACAGGCATAAGATCCAGATTCTCCTCTTTGTTAAGTCTCGTTCTTGCCAGCCTTAGGGGTTTGTCTTGACGAGTACGTGACGGGATTCAAGCCCTGTAAGAGGCTGAATGCCAGTGCACATGCATTGAGTTAAGTCAAATAGATCGGGATCAAATTTGTTGCTAGTGGCCGTTATAGGTTACATCACCTAGAGTGAAACAGTCAGAATTGCAACCTTCAAAATCATAGGCTGAGCCTAGCATAAGTTCAGACTGCAGCGCACGTAACTCGTTACTGCGGCAGATCTTGAATTCTTACTAATTTCTTACCAATTATGCGTCAAACGTCTTTTTTAGTAACATTTTTTGTCCCCTGCAGTTCAAATGTTCCATTGGAGGAATAAACCCCAGTCGCGATATGCGTGCATCAGCCATTATATTATTACTATTACCAAAAATGCTATAATACATTATATTACATACTATCTATCTATCTATTTTGCTTGCCGAGCATACATGTAATCGTTGACTGAGTACTTAAATAATTAACAGAACTAAGCATTTTCGTGGCAAAACATTGGAAGAGACATAAGTTTTCAAGTGTACCGGCATGCACTATTGCAGGATACGATATAATAGCTGTTTTCGAATGTAGATTTTACATTACAAATATGGCAGTACGGTGTGACAACTCATGTCATGAAACTTTCGACGCTGTACCGTCTGTAAAACAATCTACGAGTCGCTTTATAAATGCCCCTGCCGGATGGTGTCTTCTATTATTATTCTATCCCTTCCCTATGTAGGTGAGCGCACGAAATGAACGCACGACTTTCGATGATAGGTGTTGTAAAGTTCATCCTGTAATGTCTACCTAGCGCCGTGATAGCCATTCTAACCATTTGATATCCCTAACGAAACATGCATCCAACACGGTGGTTCTAAGGTGAACTTTCATTCACGTGCCTTTCAACAGTCGGCACGTATAGCCTCGATTGTGGCGTGCTATGATTATGCCATACCCTAACTCTCATTTGGTGGCGTCGCCATGGAAGAACTATATCGAACTCACGTTCAGCCACGGAGTCCGCAGGTGAGGTAACTTGCTATACTAATGCCGATGCTCGGTACTTGGACGACAAGCTAACCCGGGCTCAAACTCCCCTGCACACAGGACAAATGCATTTCAAATGATTTATCTTAGGCAACTCATTAATTTTCTAAAATCCTGAGTTATACTCATTGCGTTTTCACACATTCGTCTGACAATTAAGTTTTACGCTCGCCGCAAACAGATCGATCCGATTGTCAATAACTTACCTGTTAGATATGAAAAATAGCTTTATAGGGAATGAAAAAAACTTACTTTTACAAATGTTGTCCATTGTCTTAAGGACATGTCGCCTACTACTGTTCTACCTTAGAATTTCATCGACATTGAATTACGTTTTCTTGGCTGTGGCTCGTTCTCATATAGGCTGATATGGACGTATTTTGATAGGAGAACCTTCATTTGAATTTAGGAAACCGCGAAGTGGATATCGAGCATGTTTTTCTGCTGGCTTGTGCCCCTTTTCAAACTGGGATGGAATCGGGCGTTAACTGTGGAGGATCTCTTCGCCTGCCCAGAATGGGAAGAATCCCGACCGGCCACCGATCGCTTACAAGAGTGAGATTTCTAACTTATGCATCTTGCTAGAAACATATAAGTAGTCATTGTGGTATAATTATTATTGTTACTGTATTTCTAAGGTCTGAAACTGAGAGGCTTTAAACGCGAAGTTGCGTTTAAGCATAGTCGGCTCGTAGAAAAGCGTTGAGTCACAAATTTGCCGATCACACCTTAGAAGTATTGTTGGTGTTAGAAAACAAGGCCATCTTGAGAAAATATGCTTGAAAATAGGCCCTCAATGAAGCAGCGCTATCAGTAAGTAACGGCACAGGCACGGAACATATGTGTGGTTAACTAAGTAATAGTGTTTTCTACCATTACGTCGTTACAGAGAATGGGAAAAAGAGTTGTCTGCCCAGGGAACGAAGGGAAGAAAGCCACACTTGCTAAAAGCGCTTTGTCGTGTGTACGGTACACGTTACTTGCTTGTTGCAGTATTAGTGCTGATTGAAGAATGCTTGAAAAATATATTGCAACCAATTGCCCTAGGCTGGCTCGTCTCCTATCTCACGGATCCGACAAAATCATCGATGAGCTATGGGCTTTTCATTGGTTGCGCTGTACTTGTATCGTTTTTGGGCGGCGCACATATCTTTACTAATCATCCGTACTTCTTCAACATGCAACGATTTGGTAAGTTTACAATGTATATCTTGCATTTTGATACAATCGAACGAGAACAGCGTCACACAAAAGCAAATTTGATAATTCGATATAAGCGTAGTACAGCATGTTTTCGCCCTTACGCCTTACGCCCTTATTAATACGTACTTAACTTAAAACTAAGTGAACGTTATTCAAGCAAGCTAACCATCAGCTGCTACACCAAATAAAAACCTAACGTCAATTGATTAACGAAAGACTTTCTCTAGACGTATTCCTTTCGATCTCCAGTAACCATTGTTCGCTCAAAAATTGTATTACTGGTTTTGGCCATTGCGTCGCTATTGTGAATATCCAAAACAAAATCACGCTCTTTCAAGTTCGCTTGAAGGCCTGCCTCAAGCCGTCAACTTCGAATAGTTATCTAACTAGAAATGGTCATAACGTATATGTTGTTCGTACTATACCTTCCCACAATGGGAAGGTATGCGATTGCGGGTCACATGCTGCTCCCTTCTCTATAGGAAAAGTCTGCGCCTTTCGCAGGCTTCACTCACGGGAACTGCATCCGGCCAAATGGTAAATCTCATGTCAAACGACGTACGCTATCTTGACACATCTCTCCTTTTTGTTCCGTATATCCTCGTGGCGCCTCTACAAACAGTTCTTATCACAATCGTTCTATACAGAGAAATCGGTAAGTGAAAATCTTATATTTAATAGACACATCGCTGAACGAGCATCTTGACGTTAATAATTCAAAAATGGTTTTTTTTTTCCACTGGTTTTTTTAGTAACAATAGAAGCAAAAATGTAGATTTGACCGTTTCTACAAATGCATACATTCAGCCTATTTTGATTATAGGTACGTAGGCTTCTCAAAGATGAAAGGCTTGCTTCCCACATATGTTTTTTCGAACAATTACTGTTACGGAACACACCATTGTTACTCTTATCTTTCCGATATCACTGATGAAACCAATTCTTTTTTCACAGTTTTCCGTGAAGTTCAAATGAATTTGTAGGACGGCTATAAGTAGTTAGGGCAAAGTACAACCGTTCCTACCGCGTGATTTAAGAAGGAATTACTTGTAATAGAGACACCTAACGTGCGTATTGTCCATTGCAGGCTGGCCCAGTATTTGCTGCTTGGGATATATGCTCGTTTGGGTTCCTATGCAATTAGTGATAGGGCGTAAGTTTGCACGGATCCGTCTACAAACAGCCGAAATCACAGACAGACGGGTACGATTCACCAACGAGCTCGTGGCCGCCATTCGTGCAATCAAAATGTAATGAACAGATCGCACAATGTTATTTTCTTTCTTATATGACATTCAAGCCTTGGCTTACAATGACATAAATAGTTATGAATTAATTGAAGCGCACGGAATGCACATACTGGCTAGATTGTCCTCTTTTTGTTTAGAAGGCACTCTAAGGTCAGAATAGTGAGAGTTGTTAGAAGGAGGCACTAGTCCGCCAAAAAATTAAAATCTTCTTTGACAAATGTAAACAACGGATCAATCGTCAGACAGTCAGATACGTATCCGTATTGAATATGCGTTAATATATATTATGGATAATTAATAGCAAAGATTCGAGTTTAGTTTAGCTCAACTGGCTGAGGTGAGATATTAGACACGTGGAGAAATAATATATCGTTTCCCACCATCATTAAATTTTGTTTAATATATATTTTGTTGTTAGGTACGCGTGGGAAAAGCCGTTCGGCCTATTGGTATCTGATATTCGTCGGATGGAGATTGGACGTGTTCGAATCGCATCGGCATTAAAGGGCATTAATATGGCTCTATTCTTTGTGTCCTCTAAGTTTATCCTTTTCCTATGCTGTATCCTGTATACGATGGTGGCTGGAAAAAGCCTCACCTCAGAGAAAGTATTTGTAACAATAGCTCTGCTGAATTCGGTAAATAGCTCCTACGATTTTACGTCCTCGTGAAGCACTTCAAACGTACCCCAGAATGTCATAGAAATTTATCTAAAGTAATTCTAAATCATTTTACAATATAGGTAAATCTTACGCGTAAATTACATTTTCCGTTACCAGTTTTTCATTCAAACTAGTAGATTCCTGCTTAATTAGCTGTCAAATAGTTTAAACGCAGATTTTAAGCCCAGAGCCAATCTACCGTTCGCAGACCTTGTGCTGGCCTGTTTTGCCACGCTAAACACCGTGTTACCGTTTTGCATGAACGAACTAGATAATCCAAATGCTTTAAGAGTAGCTAGCTGAAAATGTTTTGTCTCAAGGGAAGTTTTATGTATGCGAAAAACACAACTTTTGTCCATTTAATCTGGTACTTTATCTCAACCTCATGGCGATCATACGTGTATATGCCACAGGTCCGTCTAGCAATGGGACTCTACTTCCCGTACGGTATGGGGCAAGGCTTAGAAACATTGGTTTCCTTAAGGCGAATTCAGCGATTTCTGATGCTTGAAGAAAAAGGCCAATCCGCAGAACCTCTCTCCCGAAGAGGGTCTTCTCGATCGACTGACGACGCGATGCTTCGCTTGGCTGATGTTCGCGCGTCCTGGATATCAACTATTCTACCATCTGATGTTCGTATGAAACAACTTTGTTTGTATTCTTTTATTGGAAGTTTATCTAACCACAGTGGCCGGACGTAACTTTATTAATTATGAAATAACGATAACTAGACATGATACACATTTAAGAGAATGTTGAAAAATACATTTGTCGTCGTTAGCTAAACCATGTCACTTCCCATTGTCAGACAAATCTATTAGCCCTAAACAACGTCAACTTCCGAGTGCGTCGTGGCGAACTGGTAATTGTAACAGGGCCGGTTGGCTGTGGAAAATCATCACTTCTAATGGCAATACTCGGCGAACTTCCTCTTCTTACCGGAACCATTAAGCTTGGGGGAACCATTGCTTATGCTTCGCAGGTAACTTGATTCTATCATTACGGTTGCGGGACTAAAAAGTTTATCTTTTACAGTCGTCATAATTGCAATACATTGAGCAGCTTTAAATCATATCTTAACTTCGTATCTATAATTCTAGCCATAGCAATGGTGTGGTATGGACCAATGCATCAGTCCTGACTCGCCGTCAATGTAAATGTACCCTAATACCCGAATTTTGACAAAAACTTTTGCTATTAGCAACAGGCATACGGTCTCGCAAGTGGCGATCTAGTTCCAATTTGATTGGTAAGCGCTTAAAGTAGAAAACCTAAGCGTAATTCTGAGTAGTCCCTACCACAAGACAAACAATCAGTCCGGGGGGTAAGGCCAGTAGGACGTTTGAGGCATTGGGCAAATTATGAGGCACATCAAGACCAAAACCCCGTCAGCTGATAGAAAAGCTGATAATAAAAACAGCGTAGTTATAGTCGAATACACTCGTATGGTCGAATCATTTTTAGGTGCCGTGGCTCTTCAACGCGACCCTCAAGCGAAATATTTGCTTCAATTCTGCAGCTGACGAGATACGGTTCCGTAAGGTTGTTAAGATATGCGCTCTCGAGAAAGACATCGAGCTACTACCACACGCCGAAGAAACCCTTGTCGAAGACAAAGGAACCTCACTCAGTGGCGGTCAAAAGGTACCATATAATCGTACTCAAGACCGAACTATAGAGCAAGTCTTGTTCTTTGATACTTGAATACTGAAAACAAATGCCCATTAATAAAATAATTTGGTTAGAAATTTTTCTTCATACCACCTAGTAGTAGTTCTAATACACTCTAAAAGGTGCACATCTTCAGAGTTTCGGCAAAGCAGGGAATGACTAGATGAACAATATCAGACGTAATTGCAGTTATATAGGCATTATCACTTCTCTGTTGCTTGACCTTAAGCCAAAGCACTTCATTCTGATCCTGACGAATAAGTAAGTTAGCGTCGGATGATAAAAAAAAAAAAAAAAAACGTGCAATAGTGCACAGTTGTTACTGTAACGTTATCCATTACTATCGTTGTTTTTATGCTTGCTTGAAGGCTCGCGTAAGTCTTGCTCGAGCAGTTTATCACGACGCAGATCTCTACCTCCTTGATGACCCTCTAAGCGCTGTGGACGCCAATGTGTCCCGTCATATCTTCGCAAGTTGTATCCAAAAGTACCTTCTTCACAGGTAGGCACAGCAATGCCCAGTATGTGTGACCATAACTGAGGGATGGCTTCTATCGGGCCTTTTCGTATCGGAGATACATACATCTCTATATGCCATCTAGATAAATTCGTTAATTTTAGATCCGACCTAGTTTTTCGGGAGACGTTTTCTATCGTATACATAAACATATACAACATCAATCGCGTAACGAAGAGAATCAAAACGAGGTCAGCAGCGGAAAATTGCTTCTTCCACTAACGTTTCTTTTTTAAAATTGCTTCGGCCTATTTAGAGGAAAGGCAGTCATTCTAGCTACGCATCAGTTGCAGTACCTGCGACATGCCGATCGCGTTCTTTTGCTCAGGAAGAATGGAAAACCCGTAGCCTACGGGAATTATTATGACATTATCCATAAAGGTCAGTTATCCGCTGTTTCTATATTATCGTTTTAAGAGGCCGTATTGCCTGTCTTCTTATATATAATCTATTGAAAATCTAGCTAGAATAACACAAAAAGTGTAGACGACGTGTGTTCTGACCTGGAATATAGCTTTTATAGTTTTCATTTGCAATGGCCACAGGAAAGCTACTATTACTCATGGAGAAAAGGGAACACCATACATGTATGCGTATAAAATAAATAAATTGCTCCTTTTTCCCACACCTACTGAATCATAGACCGTTAGGCATACGGGCAGCTGAAAGCCGAGCGAAAAAAATTGATTATTTAGTGATGATCCTTTTGCCCACTCATAGGCTATTTTTCTATTTCAGGAATTGATATAGAGGGAATACTAAATACTGACCAAAACGACGAGTCTGACAATTTAAAGGACTACAATGTCATAGAAAAGTCTGAGGTATACAGTATTTAGCGGCTCAATATAGTTGCCAACTCAAGCTAATCAGAGTGTCTACTTGGATTTAAAATAGCATTCGAAGTGAATATATCGTACGATCGTTCTCTGATCGACCAAACAGTTCCACTCTAAATTTGCTTTATCTATACATTGCGTTATATTATTATTCAGGAAAGCGTAATATGGCTTCATCCAGTCATCGTATATCGAAATGCATACACAAGACCATAACATAAGGCTAACATAGAGTTCAAACGTTTACTTCAGCGAGAGCCTTTCGACGTTGCCGAACCGTCTAAGGATGTACCGGCTGACTCCAAGACCTTTGTAAGATTGGACAATAGAAACTTGTCTCAAAGGGAAACTTTTGAGAAAAGCAAATCTCAAGATGGAATTGAACCTAATGTAATCATCAATGGTGAGATACGATAGCAATCATAATAATGTATGTACCTGTAAACATTGCTTTAGTTATACAGTCGAATAACTATTAAACAATGGCTAGCACAGATCGGATTATTTGGTCTGATCTGAAGTTAAACCAAGCAACCGATGTGTCAATCAATAAATTCATTCTCATCTCTCACCTATGTTTGTGTACGTTTAGTATGCTTGTACATTATTAAGCCTTAATTACGCTACTTGCATGTTCTCGGATGTTGCATGGACTTGCCTGCAAAGTCCAGTTAACGTAGCTGTGCCTCAGTCAGGTACCTGTCTATGACTGAATGGTCCGATGGTTAGATCGAATTATCAGGTTAAGAATTGTATGTTTTTATTTAGTCACACCTGTAAATCGCATCGTAGTACATATAACTAACTGGCTTAAGCCGGAAGCTTCGAAAAATTTCATTCAGAGTTCTATAAAAATCAATTCCGTTTTCATTCATCGAGATCTGGAACCAGTGGAAATCTACCGAAAGGCTATACTTTAAGGACTGGCATCATCGGCGAAACCATATTCGAACACAAAACGAAGTTGAATGTAGAAATATTACGTTTATCTGTTTTGCCCAGGTGACGTGGAAGCTCAAGGGGCTGCAGCTATGCGCGCTCAGCAAACGGAAGAAAGTAAAACAACGGGGACGGTGTCAGCCGCCGTCTATTGGAAATACGTCACTTTGGGTAGTAGCTGTATAATAAAATGTTATAGCTACTAGCTTATTACTATATATATACACTATGTTATGTTATTACTACATATTACTGTATCCCATAACGTTTTGATATTGTAAGACATCAATGAAGGTGTATAGTGTACCAGCTTCAACACTGGCTTCAATTCAGATCTGTTACCAAAGTGTCGATGGGCTCTGAATAAGACTCAAGACACGAAAAAAAAAAACGCGGTTCCAGCGACTTCTCCGAAATAAAATTCTCCCGTCGCCAGGCAGCAATAGTAGAGTACGATTTCTCTATGTACGTCGACATCGTGAATGGGTGCATGCACATACGCAATGTTAATGAAGGTATGATTTTCAGGAACCGGTTGGCTTTCGTTCAGCTTTCTCGGGTTAAGCTCGCTTGCTTCGCAGGTAAGCGAATTAGATTGTAAGAAAAGCTTCATTCCCAAGAGACCTATGCGGGGTGTTTGTCTAACAGTTTGTATTACGTTTAACTTCGCGGAACATGGACATTGGTAAAGGGAATATAATGCTCCTAACCGACTCATTCCCATCTAGATTGAACATTTTACCACTGCGTATTAACAATATTGAGGTTAGCCTAATTTATAGGCAATTATATATGTCTCATACTTGAAAGCACTCGCCTTTTTTGTATCTGTACTATGCGGTATGCCATAATCTTACTTAATCCGCTTTACAGGCTCTGTTCAACGGAGTGGACTTTTGGCTATCGTATTGGTGTGATAAGGTTAAGGACGCTCAAGAAAATGGTGAAACAAACCTTGATTTGCACTATCTAAGGTATTCGTCCAAATTAGTCCGCCATTGATTTGCTTCCCTAAATATGAACTTATTTTAGAACTGGAAATCATTGTTCTGTTCGATAAATTATTATACTGTCATTTGCTTATACATAAGTGAGTCAGGGGTAAATTGATGTGAACCAAGACGATTTTGTATCTTTATATTGTAAATATTTAACATTTAAAAAACAAGTGATAGCTTATTATAAATGACACATACGTGTAAACATATAATTCCATATTAACAGTTGGTTGGCGTGGATGTATGGGGGTCTCATCGTTCTGTTAGTAGCGGCCTCGGTGATTCGAGCGTTATTATTCTTCGCAATGTGTATGCGATCATCGGTTCGTCTCCATGACGACATGTTTGCTTGTATAATGCGTGCGCCAATCTCATTTTTTGAACGAAATCCTATCGGGCGTATCCAAAACAGGTTTACGAAGGTAAGCTTGTGTAAACATGTCGCCACTGCACTATCCTAGGCACTTACTAAAAGCAACAAACTCTGATTAACTTAGCTTTTTAGTACAACAAAAAAAAAAAACCTAAATCCGTAAAATAGTCTCTATAGTCATAATTGTGTCCTTCATAATCAAATCGCATTTTGCCAAGTCGAAGCTTATTACTGGATATAGTTCATAGCTTCCTCTCTAACGCAGAGATATATCAATATATATTGCGTAAGCGAGATGTTTTTACCCTATACCAGGCCACTATTAAACTTTTGAACTACTTTCATACCAGATCCTCACAATTGCTACACAAAAAGCTCATCCTAGTCACAAAAATGTTGCCAAGAATAATAGTACTAAGTTGGCAAGACGCATGTTATCGCATTGCTTCATCAACCCGTGCTCGTCTGCAGGATCTCGGTGTAATCGACGACATCCTTCCTCCGACGGGCCTCGATATTTCTTTCGTGAGTATAAATAAAGAAACACGCCTTGAGTATATAAAATTGATTCTAGTGTTATTATGCGGGTTTCGACTGCAAGTGAATCCTATTTGACGATAGTATTTAAGTTGATTAGTGCTTCGTTTAGCTTTATAATAACTTTTACTTGGCTGCTTCAGATCACGTTGAACTTGGTTGGCGTCCTTACGTCCGTGGCCATTATTTGTCCATACATTATCATTCCCACGCTAGTTCTACTTGTTCTGTTCTCTTTTCTCTGGAATATCTACATTCGAACAGCTCGGGACATAAAACGACTCGAGGGTACGTAAGTATCTTATTTGTACTGCTAGACATATTTAGGTACTAAGAAATGCCTACCCCATACGCATGCCCCGTGAACTGATTCGATGGGACCCAATCGTTCTGGTCAATGACTTCCCCTTGCCGTGTCATCATTCGTAGTTGTCAATAGAGCATGTACCTGTGCTATTATAAACTGACAGTTCCTGTCGAAAAAAATGTTACAGCTTTCTAAGTATATAAATTTTAGTTGACGCACTGAGCCATTATACATAGATACCTTAATTAGGACAAAACCTTGTCAAGTTGATAAAAAGATACCAATGGAAATACTTGTTATCGAACAATGTTAGCGAGCTATTTCCGTTGGGAGCGCGTTGAACGTTAACTGAATTTATTCAACTATTTGATGGCGGAAAATGTAGGCGTGACTCGATCCCCGATGTTCTCACATGTATCCTCAACTCTTCAGGGGCTGGCTACAATTCGTGCCTATCGGGTCGAACCCGTATTTAAACATCTCTTTGATCTTTATCAGGTATATGGATGGCAGGGTATTCAAACCATATTTATGAACATGCTTTTATTAGTTATAAAATATTTGACCGGCTATTACGAATTGCGTTGTTTGTTTTCCAACAAAAAGCTCATTCCTACCACAGTTGGGACCGTCCAACTAAAAAACCACGCTTTATCTACGAGCCGCGATGCGACACCCAGAACCACGTAATAACAAAACAAAAAAAAAAACACCATTACAGCAATAAATGTTTAGCATGAGCTTTCCTATCATATCGCAGCTTACGTTATCAGATTAGATCTGGTTAGATATACATTTTATAACAAACATATTGCTTGGCTGTTTTGCACGTGTTATGGAAGGATCGTCATACGTCATCATGGAACCTGTTTCTTTGCACTACTCGATGGTTTGGAATCACATTAGATTTTCTCGCGTTTACGTACATCGCCATCGTTACAATGTCGCTAGCCATTCTAGGAGCCAATGGAGGTTTGACGCAATGATTTTTATTTAGATAAATGTTGGTGGTATAGTTATTATGAACTTAACGTGATGCAGAGCGAAGCGTTACACTCACACGCTTTATATACGTATATATACGAATATAGCAATATTATCGAACCTCCAGATGAAACGCTTATCTCAGACATCGTTAACATTGATGTTGTTATATCGATCTGTGCAGTTGGTGGTTTGACAGGTAGCCAGGTGGGTCTGGCGGTTACAAATGCCTTACTTTTAACTGGTATGTTCCAATGGGGAGTGCGACAAGCTGCAGAAATTGAAAGTCACATGACTTCTGTGGAAAGAGTGCTTGAGTACTGCTCTCTTGTCCCGGAAGCGCCTTCGGAAACGAAGCCTGAGTGTCGTCCGCCGAAGGGATGGCCCAACGCTGGTATTTAACGCTCATATCATTAGCAAATCCTGTGCTAATAATTTACGTTGCCACCGAAGGCGGCAAAGGGGCATTTCAGCCATCGTTCGTTAGCTGCCACTAGTTTTGTCACAAGAAACCTAGGTAAATGCAAGGTCAACGTATAATGAAAGACAACTATGAAACAGACACTAAATGTAAACCAGCACTGTTACGCTGCTCAACCGATAGATGCATATCAGCAGTTTTCCACCCACTATTTTTATCGCAAATACACTAATCTCATTTATTTCCAACCAGGTGCCCTTACTTTGCGCAATGTGAACCTCCGGTACCTGCAGGATCAACCCCCGGTGCTATGTAACCTATCTTGCCATTTCCAGCCAGGAGAGAAGGTTCGTCGTCGAAAATTACTTCTCAGGGCAGTGCAAGCCGAGATTATTTGATCAACTTATGATAGTTTTCAAAAACTTACTTACATGCTATAAAATTGATTATCATTTAGATTGGAAAACGAGTTCAAATTTTAACTAATACAACATGGACCACGCCAGGACATGGAGCACTTCGATATCAATCTAATGGATACTAACTATATCCGTGATCCTCTCAAACCTGTATTATTTTTAAGATCGGTATCATTGGACGTACGGGGGCAGGCAAGTCTTCGATCATCGCCGCTTTATTCCGCCTATATGAGCCGGAAGGTACCCACATTTGTTTTTTTTAACAGAAAACCGCATCGTCGAAAAAAAAGTTGTGTGTATTTTTATGATTTCCGAAATCCTATAATATGGAATGTTCATCTGCTCACACGTCAGGTGATATAATCATTGATGGTGTATCAACCTCTACTCTCGGTCTCCATGAGCTTCGTTCCGCGATCGGCATCATTCCCCAAGAGCCATCGTTATTTGCCGGCTCTCTTCGCCGAAACATCGATCCTTTCGGTGAGATAAGCGATGAAGAACTTTGGCAAGCTCTCGACGCGGCATGCCTTAAAAAAGCGGTAGAGGATATGTCTGGAGGACTTAACGCCACTATCAGCGAAGAAGGTTTGCTGAACTTCGTGCTAATGGCACCAAACTCGTGGAGTTTACAAACAAGCTACTATCAACGTAAACAGCATTCTCCTTGGCTTTAGTGAATTTACAAGTCACTTTTATTGATTAGATTCCATTTTGTTAAATGAAATAGCTTCATTAAATCGTTGTTGATTTAGGCGCGAATTTATCATCTGGACAACGCCAGCTTGTCTGCCTCGCACGAGCGATTGTACGCCGCTGTAAGATTCTTGTATTGGACGAAGCAACGGCAAATGTCGATCCGCACACGGACGAATGTATACAAAACGCTATCCGACGAAGCTTCCACCACGCGACCGTTCTTACTGTTGCACATCGGTTAGTACGCGATTTCGAAGCCATCGAGCATTGCATAGATTCCCTTGTTTTCGTTTGCCCCCATGGACGGAGAGAACGGGGCTAACTTCATTTTAATATGGAGCTTAAAATGTTCTTACAATTGTACTTTTTGATTAAATAATAAATAAATGCACCTCAGCAAACGTATAGCAACAATAGGTAACGTGCGAATTACTTGAAATGACTGCATAACTATCATTCACCCTGACACTTCAATCATAGTAAAGCTTTACTATTATCTCATACTTGCATGTATTCCTCCTTAGCAACATTGTTAATGGGCGGAGCTATTTTATAAGATATATAAGAGCTTGATTTAATTTTGAGGGTTTATTACATAATTTGATAGGTATTGAAAGGATTAACACTAAATTCGGTTTGTGGTGTTGTCGTAGTTTATAGAGAAACACAGAGAACCCATTTGAAACAGAAATAATCAATGCTATAATACTGGTATGCAATTCTTTTTCAGACTGCACACGGTTATGGACTCGAATAGGGTAATGGTATTAGACGCCGGCCGTATTGTCGAATTTGCTGAGCCACATTCTCTCCTTCAAGATCCGAGATCTGGACTGAGCCAACTCGTTGATAGGACAGGACCAGCAACCGCTGAAAAGTTACGCAGGCTCGCTAAAGAGGCACACCTTTCAAAACGGACAAAAAACGTCTACCGATTGGATAAAGAACACGTTGAGAACCATTCCCTTTCTTATACTTCTGATTATAACAGTAACCAGGAAATACAATGGAGAGAGAGCAGCAGAATTTAGACATCGTATGAAGGCTATAAAGCATTTATGATTGTGATCAACGCTAAAAAGCTTTTTAAGCTATCTATGTACTTGCTTTTGCAGTAACATTCGGCATTTGTATATTGAATTGTTGATCGTTTCAAGCTAAATTGAAATACATACTTTTTATATTTTACTAATACTATTATTACCAAGCTAAATTTCCGCTATTTCGATTAATGATCTCCAGTTCTATCACTGTGGAACTTCTATGGTTTTTAAGCAAAAAAAAAAAAAAAATTACGAAAAAGCAATGTTTGCATCATTGAAATAAATTAACACCATTAACGGAGTTCTGCATAGATTAGAATATATAATAGTCGAATGATACGAGATTCGGGCCAGTCGATAGGCGTAGTAAAATCTCATATTAAAGTTCTTTCAATTTTTCCTGGATATGTAAAACGTATATGGTAAAAGACGACGTCTTTACTGGCTCCGTTGGTTAATTCTTCTTAATAATCTGTTATAGTCTAGTTTGTTGATGACCACAGAGGCCTGAGTCAACCGGTTTGCTAGACAGTAGCAACTCATAATTCACGATTCCTCTTCCTGCCTATCTTAGATTGAAAACGAAAGCGATAGAACTATCTAGGGACTGTTTCATTCAGTAACGCATAATCAGTATAGTTTTTTTTGTGGGTCTGGGCAATACGCTTTATGCTTTTATCGTGATCAAATTGTAGAATATAGCAAGTTTTTGCAGAAATTTCATCTTCGAGCTGCTTTATCTCATATCTGAGTAGAAACGTCCTAACACATCTACATTTGCCGAATTAGCTACCAATGCCAACCCAACGCGATTCGTATTATTTACAATAGGTAATTTCAAAAGCTATCTAGGTGAAAGAAACATTTTCTACAACCTAATATACCTGCTTCTTCTTAAAAGATCTTCATCTTGGTAGACAGCTACAGTCTATTTGACTCTATTATTGATGCTCACACACCGGTGGAGGTTTTCCATAGAATTGAAATGCGCCTATCCACAGATTCTTTTTATTTTCATCTAATAGGTATTTATATCGGCCTAGTTATTTCTAAATAAGCCCGTTAAATTTAGGATTTACGATTCAATATAACTACCATGAGCAAGTATAGTAAGTGTATTTTTAAAAAGTATGACCTTCAGCGGTCTCCATAGACACCAAACGATAACACATAGAGCAAAAAAATTGTCTGGGCATTTACCTCGAAAATCCGAAGGGGAATTCTTTTGTACGTAACGCTTAATGATAGTGTTGTGTTATTTTGTGAGCTGCTTAAAGCCCGAGGAGCGCTTAAAAAACTTCTACTTAGCATTGCATTTAGTCAATGCAATAGAACACTGCATGAAGTATACTAGCGACGCGACGTTTATATGGATAGGTTTGCGCAAATCAACTTCGCATCGCGGTTGCAGCGCAACACGAAGCTTAATGTGGAATAAGTTAAAGGTATATCATCTATTCCTCGGTACGAACAAGATTTGCTCGTACTTTTTATATGCGTGACTTTTATATATAGGTACAAGGCGAATAACCTCGAAATTGAATGAGGTAACACTTCACAATAAATGATCACCGAGAACAAGCGAAGCCCCGCGTCTTTAGAAAAACACTCACAATAATATAAAATCCAACCAGGCCCACGATATCATCATATCGATCACCGCTAGAATATTGCATTTAATCTTACTTAAGAACATAACATGGAGACTAAGCCGTTCAAAATAAGCTCCACACAGTGTACATAATGTAATAAAGCAAAAAATGAATCGACTTGAAGTTTTTAAGTCAACACATCAGTTTTCCCCGTACTTACTGTATCAGAGTTTGACCTTTTTATTTAGTCTGTATTTATTTTGACCATGATCTTTGACCACTTGGTTCGTGCGACGGCTCTTTTTTTATAAATTTCAACAAGTGAGTTTTTTTTTTTTATGAATTTTATCTCATGAAGACTCTTTCTATGGATGCGTTTGAAGCTACTTTCTCTTCTGCCTTTCAGTCCGGGCGACGTAGATATAGTTAGAACATCATCAAGAAGAGACAAATATGAGAACATAGGTGAGCTTTCGGTCAGTAGCCTTAGCTAATATGCTACGCTAGTCCGTCGTTCAAGTCTAGAGCTGAATCACCTAATTTTTCTCCTATCGCCATCGACAATCCACTATCTAAAAGCATATGCCCTTTTCTGGTATTGATTTATCGAAATCTGTGTGGCTCTGTTTGTTTGTTTGTCTGTCTGTCTGTTCGCTGAAATGCGACATTTGTTACTAGTATTGTGAGGAATTCTGCGTCACAACAACTGTGTTGGATTTCTGTATTAGTAAACCATTGTTGAACATTGAAGCGTACTCATTCTCAACTAGGAACGTACGTTTTTAGTAGTAAAATATTTCTTTTAGCTTGGAGTAGGTTTAATCATAGAAATGTTTGTACGATTTATACGAGCTTTAAAGGGCGGAAGACATTAATTCACTGCAAGCGAAGCTTCTCTGCTAACTGTTCGCAAGCTTCTTTGTCGTTCGCTGGCATCATGGCCGCCTACATGATGTGACAGTCTGTCGGCAGTCGTTTGGCAAGAGAACTAAGAAGAACAAAAAACCGTGCATTGTTTTTAGTTATCGATAAAAAAGCCTTTCTGAATTTGTCTACCGCTTGACTCGGTGCGCGTACGATCGACTGTGTTCATTTTTGTGCGAGCGTATATTGTTTATGGTTATTAATATTGTATTGTTCTGTAAGTCAATCGACAAGCGTCGGATGAGATCTGTGAATCGTCTCGTACTGTTTGTTAAGTAAGTATTGCGTATAGCAACGAAGAGCATATTTACATTCCAAATAACACCTAGTATTGACTAAACGTTAGAAGTAGATGTTTACTGTAAACACAGAGTAATATTTCGATTTTGTTGTTGATTTTTTCAACCACTCGCAATCTTATGTGCGTACGCTTGAGATTTGATCGTGTATGCAATACGTGAAGAATACAGGAATTTGTAAACACCAAGTCAGTGGCATACGGTTCTAAGGGCCCGGCAATGGCTCGCTAACACTCAGTACTATAACTTTATTTCTATGCTATTTATATATCTAGGCCATCAAAAGAGGAAACAAAAAAGGTCCTGCTTCAACGAAAGTCCTGAGATTGTAAATATCAACTACTAGGCGTACTTCGCCAGGATATAGCTACACCGAATATGCGGCCGAACACATTTGGCGTTTTCTTTTTACACCAATCAACGTGATTGCTGTACTGTTTCAAGGAGTACGTTGCACAGTATCTGTTTTAGATGAAGGTCATCTAAAAACATAAAGGGCAACATGAACAGTGGGTTATTCTAAAGTAGGGGATCATTCTTAAAATAAATATGTCTTAAAGAATAATAATAACAAGTAGCCTCTTGCGTAGTTCAGTATTGTTGTCTGTCTTTTCTGTTTATACTCTATCGGAGCGATGTAAGCTTGCGCTAATCATTTTGACAACAATGTTACCTGTAACGAAAAGCTCGTTGATGATGAAGCTGTTGCTGGTTAACGGAAACTCTCCCCAGAAACAACATAACCGGATGGATTTAATTTAATCGTATGTCCATGTCTGTTAAATGTAACTGAATCCGGTCTTAATGTATTAACGCAAGTGTAGCAAACAACAGTGAGAGAAGACACCATTGCAAGGTAAACAAAAATACTCGATATTCACACGTACTCATGTCCACTGTATAATGCGTATGGTTCTTTGGCAATTCTCGGACTGGGCACACAGAATTTTTCAAGCGATGAAGGGAACCGAATTCAATAATACTGTAGTCGTCTAGTTGTGAGATTGGTACTGATTTCATAGCCTCTTTGATGATCTTGCACTAGATGCCACTGCTATTGCTCTTACTGCTACTTTTGGAAAGATATTACACTGTAATTTGTGCGTGCGGTAACAGTGATCTAATAGTTGTCTTCGTTCCTAGACATCATGATTGTACACAAGTGATACCGACGCCACCTACCGATAAGAATTTACGTGATACCAAATGCCGTTTTTATCTCTACTAACGAGATAAAAGCGGCGTTTGGCCAGGCAAGGATGAGTGAATCTATTCAAGCCATACCATCCAATTTGCCCAGTTGAGCTGCACAGAAGTACATCTGTCATGCATTCTGATGCAGTTACTGGGTGATATTTCTGCCCGCAGATTCAAACCTTATAGTATTTCACGGTTATATACCCTATAACGTTAGCATCGCCATTCTCTGTGGCGGATCTATTCCATAATTCTGTCAGTACATCGAACTAGAGACGAAGCCTATGTGTACATTGTATATTGTACATATTCTACGAAATAGAAAAGCAACGCGATAGCTATATGGTTCTATTAGGTGAGATCGTATCACCACAGTTTACCAAATACGTAACAGATCGGTTTCGAAGATCCACATATATAATTTTAAATAGTCTAGGAAGAAATTTCGTTTCTTAATTATGCCCAATATTTGAGAGAAGCATTTGTTAAATAAAATTATTTACTCAGTTCTACTACGTGGCTTTTTTCATATTGTGGTTTTACTCATACTTTTGTGGTGGTAAAGAAAACCTAAAGGGATAATCAGTTTCTTTCTTTTTCAGTTATCTGTCTTTTGTTTCAAGTAGCTTGCTTTTCAAGCTGTATTGCGTACATCCCAACAGTTACAGTCCGATAGATAATAATCTAAGCTATTACTTAAACGTATTAAACTAAGCTGCAGTGTAGCGTTCATCACAATTTCATCGAATTTCCTGAGGTGTCGATATGGAGTGTTATTTTGAATTTGACCATTTTTTTCTCGCGTTTTTTTAAACATCCCTTTTTCGTCCTCGATACCGAATTCGCGCAATGAGTTCTCTGCCATGCAAGCAATGATAGTTATCAATACACTCATCATACAGCATGTACATATATACCTATATACATCGTGTAGCATAACGAGTTATGATGTGCGAACTTATGTTCAAGCGACTGACAATGAGACCTTCGTTAAGTTCGTGTAAAATTCACTTTTTGCCTTCAAAATATACTTTAGCGCGTGCAGATAACGTAAAGTATGGCAGCGGCTAACTCTTGGATGTATAGAAGACGCTTTAGGTTACTGGGCCAAATTTTCATAGAAGAGACCCTGTAGTTGGAAAATGTAATTTGTTCCCCAAACCCA
Organism: Varroa destructor; assembly: GCF_002443255.2. NCBI lineage: Eukaryota > Metazoa > Arthropoda > Arachnida > Mesostigmata > Varroidae > Varroa > Varroa destructor. The sequence continues at coordinate 6,860,195 of NW_019211460.1, read as the reverse complement.
GATTTATAACCCCAAAAGCCATTTCAGCAAACGCTTGTAAAGGTCATCTCGTTTTGGTCGAAACATGTCCGTTGTGTCTCCGTTCTTGTCCTAGCTACGTTTCATCTAGCGGCCATATAGTACAGGCCAGTATCGGATATTGAGCAATTTTTAGGTCCTAAGTTAACAGCACAGAGAAGAGATGCTCATGGGTTTGTACAAAATGTAAACGGTGCAGCAATTAAGTGCTAAAAATCCAAACCCGAATAGGGCAAAAAAACTTGCAAATATCAAAATTGAATAATTGTCGAACGTACTTTTTAACCGATTTCATTGTCAGACAACACACAACCATGATTATAAATTATCATAGTGCTGAGAAGTTAAAGAAAAATGTTAAGGTGCGTTGGTGTTAAAATGTGGGAAATAAGTAGCCAATGATGTTGGCCGTGGTTCAACTGTATTTACTAGAATTGTAATTATTTTTTTTACAGGATGAGGTTGTGAATTAGAATTGTAAAACATGGTGCGGTTAACTATCACATCACGTTTGCCTTGACGCGATTTCATTCTAATATATGAACAATTCTATCATTTGCAAATTAACTATTATAATGTGCAATACAGGATCATCCATCTCCTATAATTAGCTTTCCCAAGGCGTAGCAGCCATACGTTGGGCGGACTTCAAAAATGAATCATCGTCTACTACGTCGCTTTTCCAGGAAGCTATAATGGAAGAGGTTATTTATTTGAATTCTTAGAGTAGTCCAATGTGGATGAATCGAATGAGACATTGAGTGCTGGAGAGTTCACGATGATCCAGGAGACCATAGAGCTTAGTTTTCAAGTATACACGGCACAAGAACTCTACAGAAAAAAGCTATATATATATACAATGATTTTCAAGTTTCAACTCATATTTCCTTACTAAGAAGAAGTACTTTTACGATAATGTAAACCATGCGGAAACTATCTGTTAGATCACAAACAATTTAGACAGTCGGGTAATGGCATATGTTGCTTTTTGCAAAAATTTCGCTACTTTCATCATTACATATATATTATAACATTATATAGCATTATAACATACAGTCGAACTTTTAGTATGAATATTATTTATAGTATATATTTATTTCATTGTCGATATATATGAATATATATATCGTCAAAGTTCTAAAAGTATATATATTTGTATGCTGTATTGTATTATCATTAAATGCTTAGTTTATATAAAATAATTTGGCTGTCGAAAATGCAAGCTTTCCATGTCGAACTTGCGGTTGGATGACGATACGAAAAAACTGCCAGCTATTGTATCATCATTTCGAAAAAAATAAGTTTCCGTGGACTGACCAGCAATTTACTAATATAGCAGTATGCCGTCCGTTTTTTTTCTGTTAAAAATGTATCTGTATCAAAAATTTGGGCCCTTTATTTAACAGAGATAATCATAGAAGGTATACTGGTATGCTATGCTGTCTCCTAAGCTTATAACAGCCAGACCCAAATAACGTGGGTTTGTCCGAAAAGATCCATGTGCTTCCCGTATATGTTAATTGAAGTAAAAAATTAATGTATGTCAAGTAGCGAGATCAACCAATACATTTTTTAGCGAACTCGTTATAGCACAATAAATTATTGAGTATTCGTCCATCTGAACTAGTGGTGTTCATCCAACCATTTTTAAGGTGTGTTGCAACTAAAGCTCATTTTATGAAGTTTTTCTAAATACAACAAAATTATAACTTGTATAATTGTTATTAGTATAATGTCCAAGTTCCTTTTCCCTCAACACATTTGTTAGGGGAGCCTTGATGGGTATTTGGCTCTACTACTACTACTACTACTACTAAACTAGGAAAGCTATATGAAAGATATAAGACATCCACCAATACTGTAGAGTTTCAAGCGTAAAATCAAACGCATACCGTAGTTACGTGTTAGATATATAATACCTAATTTAAATGCAGCGAGCATAGAATGAAGAATGGATAAAATCAGTAAATCTGAAATGGATCCTGCAAAACCCCAAAAGAATGTTACGATTATACAATACGGATACTGGTATTGGGCATGATTTATGTTGTTGTAATTTTCTTATATGGGCTAATTATATTTATTTTAAGTCTCTGACCTACTGTTGCATTTGACAGTTTCTTTTCACTTATGGCTTTAAAGGATTAAAATAATAAGCTGCAGCTAGCTTATTATTTCCTGCCTGAATATCTACAGTACCTCAAGAAATCTTAGGGGAGCGCATGCCAACCAATATATCATATCCACAAGCGTTTAAATGGCCAGGGTCTATAACGAACGAATGTCTAACTACAATTTGCAGAATTCATCGTAAGGCCAACTGGTTTAGTTTTATAAATGTGCATACCCCGTTGAAGACGGCCGTTACGTGTTTGTAAATCTTACAGGCATTCTCGGAAATTAGAGTGCCTAGAGAAATCGATCTGCGCCGCCGTGTGGCTCGCTGTTGTCAGTATACCTTGAACTCATAGAAATTATACGGAAAGCAAACTTTTTATAAAGAAGCGATGTGTATAAGCGTTCGTATATGTTTGGTGCCGTTGACGTCTGTTTTGAGAGCGCTACTTATCCGTATGCATTGAATCCTACGATAATAATGATTAGCTCAATGCATCTCCCAAATAATCCGGTCATATGCATGACGGTTAATAGCGTTTATCATTCCCGTTGAATATTGTTGAAACGTAACGTTTTCCAGTAAAAACTCCGCTCTCCATTATGGTGTCTATGCGGATAACAAACATCCCTTTTTTTTTTAAATAAAATTCGCTTAGTGTCTCAGTTAAAGAATTTTCTCTTATACTTTCCTCTGATATTTTCCTCTTATACTTAGCCGTAGCTGATGGGATAGATCTAGGTCTAGTATCAAGACACCACACACATTAAATTAAAAAATGAAGTCGGTTCAAGGATCTAACGAGGCTCACTTATCCACGTTGGAGGAGCGGCGTCAGATTTTTTCTGAGCGTCAGTTTCCTCGTTTTCTATCTTGTACCTCCGTTGTGAAAAAAAGAACGTTTTGGTATATAGTGTTTCCTTCGTTCATTGATATCTATTCACTGCTTAAATACTTTGTTGATTAACAGAGTAATTTATGCAAATCTATTGGATCGCACTATATAATTATGCCTTATTAAAGTGGCTTTCCCCGAGCTGTTATTAGTTATTCGTAAATACAATGTAATGAATTGACGAAAAATGCTACAATTCGTTTGACATATTATGGCCCTGATTGTGCTGGCTTTTCATTCTTTTAATATATTTCGTGTATATTATTTAAAGTGGTGTCAGAAACACTTGAGTATTTAAATAACATTGAAAGAGTAGAATGCTTAAAACTATTCAAAAAAAATTTAGCCGTCGTACCTCATCGTGTGTAAGTTATAACGTGGATTCTACACCATTGTTTCATGGTATTGTCTTTTAGAATTATGACCTTCAAAGGTCATAATTCTAAAAGACAATAAAGATAAAGAAAACCCAAAATAACCAAAAAATATTCTTACCATTTCAAATATGTACAAATCCATAATATGGCAGTGCTTTTTTCTTCCAGGTTCCGCCCTTACTAACAAGATTGCGGAGGGTTCAGTGGAATTTGCCTAACCTACAGCTATTTCGTTAATTCAGTTTAACTATGAGACTTTATCTGGCTGTCTTGCGGAAATGTGACACATACATTTCATCATAAGCCTTAGAAGAACATGAAGTAGCTTTAAGGCAGCCGTCACCACTGCTTCACCTATCCACGAGTTGTGAGGACTCCACCAGATGCTACGCTTGGCTACAGAGGTTCACGGAGAACTATTGTTTTCTGTAAGGCGATGGCTTCTTGGTGGTGCTCGGCATACTTTCAGACCACGCAAGCTAAGATTCCAACTTCAACGATCACTAACCTAAAGCCTGCGTCAAACAAAAGTTCCGCTTATTGCAGCTTCGAGCCAACCTTCGTTACCATTACTGCGATTACGGAACTCGGAATTAATAGAGAGCGCTCCGTTCTTAATCGTTACCACCTCTTCCGGCTAGAAAACGAGTATTTATTGAGACTGCCAGAGAGCTTCGAGCCGATTGCGCCTTCTCATGGCTAAGGTATAAGATCGAAAACAGTAATCGGTTGTTATCTTTGCCAAATCTGTTCGAAATTACCTCGTTTCCATTGACAGTACAGGTTCCTTCGAACGAACACAAAGAATCTATATATCTACTTAGCTTGTTTATAGTAGTGCAAGCATAGTTTGATTTGAATGTTTTTGATCTGAAAACGAAAAAATGCCGGATTTAGTTTTTATGAGGTACTAATATTGTATTTGGTCTGGTTATTGCTTTACTTTGCTTTGCTATTATTGACAGGTGGGTGACGGTCGACCTGCGCCTGGAGTCCATATCGTTGACATTCCCATTACGAAGCTCTTTAGCAAGCAGGGCGTCAGGTATGAAGATACGAGTAATAGTGATGCGCTTTCTTTATTCTGTAAAAAAAAAATAAAAAAGCGTAAGTTTCTTCTTATTCAAAACGTGCCAAAGCCAGGTCTTTGCAGGAACTACTTTTGCCAGGCTTTGCAAATTTTCCAGCTTCGCAGCACTAGAACAACTAAAATAGGGGTAATGCCACATTGAAAATAGATTTTGGAATGTGATATTCTTAGCTTTAAGTAAATCCAGCAGCCTAAATGTGAAGTTAAATACATTTAATCCCTGGGTATTACATGCCATTGTATTGGGTTACAAATATGCATATTGCCAAGCGAAAGAACATTGTTTCGCCCATAGTGGTGCCTGGCTTTTAACCTAATAAAAAATAATAAGCTACAATCTTTTCAAATGAAATTCCTAGGATAAGTATGGTGGAACAAAGTATTAGGAGTTTTGAGCTCTGAGTTAGCTCGTTGTTGCGCGGTAGCAATCGCAATGTCTTTTTGAGCGAGAAGAGAATGTACGAAATGAAAAACGAGGCCTTCGAAGCAAATGGTTGTTTCTGAGGTATATGGCTGATATATAAGGTATAAGGCTGATAAGCCTTCATCCAACTGATGTGACGCAACCAGCTGCTTTTAGTTTTCAGTGGCGAAACCATCAGAAATAATGCCATTATGTCCAAACGCTGTTCTAAATCACAAGCAAAAACTGTTTTCAAATAGCCCAATCATACATTGAATATCACAAAACGCTCGCGCGAGAGTTTACGCGAATAATGAAGTGCACGTACGATGCACCGTTGAAGGCAAAATCGCGTTACTTTTGATTATTTGTCGTGGTGTCTATATGTTTTGATTGTATTTGCTTACATCGATTGATGCTGGTCAACTACAACAAGAAGCGCCCATCTACTGCCGTCATAACTATCTCTAAACAAACGAGTGAGATAAAAACTTTCACTTGCTCCACTGACAGGTATGTTCGCATCCCTACGGAAGATCCCACTGGCCCGGGAGCATCGGAGCCTTCTAAGGTCGCTTACTCAGAGTTGCCGATCCCACACTCGCACCTGTCAGCCGGTGTTTCGGCAGCTGGTGCTCGGGAGAAGTTTCATCTGCTAAAGCTAGTTGCCCAACTCATCAGTGTTGCCTGTTTTCTTGCGGGACGCAAGTGTGGCCCTACATTGTTAATTGCTTTTCTGGTCTATCTCTACATTAGCGGATTCTTGGTAAGTGGATCCGCGTGAATATATTGCAAACATTGTATGTTTGTAATGAAAACAAAAAAGCTAAAAAATTGCGATTCCAGTAAAGGAGTACGAGACGTACCGCAGTGCGTTTACGAAAGTTGAGTGCCCGAGGAACTTAAGGCTGGGAGCTGGCTTGTTTTAAACTATTTAGATCAAGCAAGTCAGAAAAATCTACTGTATTCAGGGAGACCGACAATGAACAAATCGAGGCGTTAACAAAAAAAAACATTGAAAACGAAGAAACGAAATGTACGAAAAAATGATAAGTAGAATCGTACAAATGCCTAAGACATAGCTGAATTATATGACCAGCAATTTCAGTCTTAAAAAGGAACATTTTTCTAACATTATGCCGTCGCCTAATATTTTATAGGCAATAGGAGTAATGGTGGCAAGTGCGATGCGAGCACTATATAACATCTGCGATCAGCTGCTCTATCATCCCGAACAGCCAGAGACATCACGCTCGCAGGTTAACTTACCTTCCGCAGTGAATCTTCCATTTGAAGAGGTAGGACACAGTACAATTTGTAAAATACAAATCCAAAATTACAATATACTTTAGCTGACAATCCCGCGCTAGTACTCGCCGAAATCGTGTACAGAATGGCCTATTTGCCGATAATTTACTTCGCTTGCTCGACATAACAATCTGAAGTCAATCGTAGCAATGACAGCTTCAATTTTTGTTAAACAAAACTTACTATTATTATTATTATTATTATACCAGCGTTTAGTTTCAGAAAATTACATATGCTTATAAAATTTACGACCAGGTGAATGTTTTTCATACAAGAGCATTTTTTTGCAATGATAATGCTTTTTGGAACCACGAATTCATTGGGAATAGTCATATCTATTATTAAAGCAAGTCTAGAGCTTTTTTTTTGTGATAAATTATCGGCTATTAGGTGACCATAAAAACATCGGACGGCGTGCGTCTTCATGGTTTCCTGATCAAACGAGAAAACGGCTTTGAGTCCGTTCCTACAGTACTGTACCTCCACGGCAATGCCGGAAACATTGGACATCGCTTGGCACATGCGAGGGGCATGTTCCACACTTCGAAAGTGAACATTCTCCTTCTGGAGTATCGGTACGTGTGCGGTGGGAGATAAGTAAAAGCTGTTAAGCTATTCAGGCCGATTTTTAGCATACCACGTTATCTTTTCAGTCTATCTACGCTATCGAATAGATTTAGGAATAAATAATTATGTATATTCTACTAATGTAATAATACTCATCACATAGTCAAAAACACTTGTTCGAGATTGATCATACCGCTATCTCTGTACCCGTGAAGAGGATACAAGTCAAAATACGAATTAACAATCCATCCAGTAGACCAGTACATTCTAACGCAGTGTAAACGGAATTACCCTCAGAGGTTATGGCCGAAGTGAGGGTAGCCCCTCGGAGTCGGGCTTGTATCGCGACGCGCTGGCTGGAATGGACTTCCTGCTAAATCATCCCAGCATTGACAAGCGATATATATTTATCTTTGGCAGGTATGTTGAAATCTTTTTTGTAACATAGATCCTAATTATTAAACGGATGAAGTATCGTACTGATGTGTTCGACCTTTCATGTGTCGCAGGTCTTTAGGTGGTGCGGTAGCAATCTTCGTGGCTAGTCATCAGAAATATTCATCAAAGCTGGCGGGTGTCATCCTAGAAAATACGTTCACATCGATTCCGTCCCTAGCGAAGGTCAGGTTTGCTGAACTGCAGGTAACATGTATTCTTGATGATCCCCATTATTAGACTGATTTAGGTCGGTATATTTGCTTGTCACTACATAGCTATTAAAGCTTAGGGCCCACCTCATATTAACATTGATGGAAGTGTCAAAGGATATTTCATGCGGTGGTAAAAGTGTAAGCTTACTTCTTTACAAGGAACCGCCATATAAGCCAAAATCATGGGCTAGTGGTTCGCAGTGGATATACGCCACGACCTTATCGAGGAAACGATATTCAATCTGAGTCATAAAAAAGAGTCCTTTGCATTATTGTGCGGGCTTAATCTCATGTAACTACTTTCGTTTGTGCATCCTGTGAGATGTTTTAGCAATACTCCTATTCGAATGTCTCCCGATGGAGTTGTAGGCCGCCACCTTATCGCAACACTTCCCAAAAGCAATAAACTTTGTACAGCTCAACAGTAAACTGATTACGCTCAAGAATGTAACCGTTCATATTTTCGTGAATTTAATTTGCTAGAGAATATTTTAGAATAAATTTGTTATTACACAAAACCGCGTATTTATTAGTTTTAGCACAGATATTAACATATGGGTAATGGTGTCAATCAGAATACTAAGCTTTGCATATACTTCTCAATTTCTAAATTAAGTTAATAACTGAAAGCACTGGTAATTCGATTCATGGAATAGAACGCTTTTGTTGCCTCGGCAGTTGTGGCTGAAATTTGTCCTTGTCATTGTTTCCAATAACAGGTGATCGTTCCGTACAAGGCTATAAGATACGTGCCTCGTTTATTTTATAAAAACGTGTTTGCCTCCGAGGATCGAATTAGCAGAGTTCGCTGCCCAACGCTGTTTGTTTCAGGACTCGCAGATACTTTAATACCTCCTGCCATGATGCGTGCACTATACACGAAATGCCCGGCAAATTTTCGGGTAAGCTATTTTATGATACATAGGCCAAAGCAGCTGTCAGACTTGGTAATACTAATTATTAGAACAAAAATTACGATACATGGGCCAAAGCACTTGTCAGACTTGGTAATACTAATTATTAGAACAAAAATTCCCATTTTAGAATTGCAGTACTTTAATATTACACCTTGTTAATTTGTTTATCTGTTTTACTTTTTTATTCTAGCGTATAGCAACCTTTGAAAGTGGAGGGCATAACCAAACATGGCAATGTAGAGGCTATTTCAAAATCTGCAGAGATTTTATCGAGGTAAGTTTAAGAGTGTGCATATTTACTTTATGCATGCAAAATTCAGAGGGCAAATAGTTAATGTGCAGAATAATGTCAGAAACGTGAATGACTGAAAATACGTGAGTTAAATCTAGATATATAAGAATCCCTACATATGAAATTATTAATGTAAGCCTGTTGTACGGATTTCATTCGTTTTAGGCGGTTAGATTAGATGTGAATCCCGACGGAGGGCCTGAGGGAACCGTATGGCCTGAGGATCGCCTTAGTGTTCATGTGACCGCCGAAGTTCTTTAGCCGATGGTAACCGTATTGTCATTACGAGCAGACATTAAGGCACTTAGCTTGCCACGAGCAGGCAGGCAAACGCTACCTCAGTTGCAAGTGGGTTCCCAAATATTTGCTACGGGTCTGAGACTCGTGGTCGACGAACTTAAAACAATAGCAAAATTACTGACAAATACAAAATAAACTTATAACTTAGTGTTTTAAGCCGCCAAACCATTCTACCGATAGTAGTAGTACTCTTTCCTGAGTAATCTGCTCAAAAGAAAAGGGAAATGTAAAAAGGCGTGAGTTACGTGAGCGACACTAGCCTTTATTAATGTGTTTTTTAAATGGGATCACACGAAGGCAGTTTGTGTAGGTTTATTACAACAGCGGGTTAAAATACAGACTCTCCGCTCAGTCAATGTACCTTCTTCGAGATGCTAAATGGAGCAAGTTGAAATAAGCAACTAATTTTCGTAGTCTTCCTTTTTATTTGTTTAGGGAAGATGGTACGGAGTGAAGAAAATCGTACTGTTGCCACTTTCTGAAGAAACATCATTTGTGCCTGTCAGGGTCTTTCAAAAAAAAACAAATGCAGATGCATCGGTCGTGACAGATCAAGACCGTGACCCTGATGAGTATCTCAACGAAACGGTGTACCGTGTATGTGAAAGCGATGATATGTAAACTCAAGCTGTTAAAGGGGGAAAGCTCATGCGATCATGGGATACACTCTATATTGCTGATATGACGAGCGGAAACATTGGGAAGTTATAAAAGCAGATAATATTTAGAAGCGTTTAGTAATTCGTATACAGGGAATATTATTATGTATAGACTTGACTTCATATGTAAATACTAACTATTCAGATGCTCACTGATTTTGTCACGGTACGCAATTAAGTAGCTTACAGAACCAAGCACTTGCCCATCGTTGAACAATTAATAAAGTTTGGCCTAATCAAGATAGTCGTTCACTGACTGAGTGGAGCCACATCGTGTATTACCGACAAAGGATAACCGCGTGAATCGATAGTATATTGTCTACAACAGGCACTGAAGTTTGGCGAACAAAAATAATGAATTAAAATTCTGTGATTTTTACATTTCCTTTTTACTGTATTATTGAAGCCGATTGGTCGTTACAGATTTGTTGCGTGTGCAGTTAATTAATTTTAATATATTAACTGTTATTTGTATACTATGTGTAAGATATGCTAGTAAGCCTTGCAATGCGTTCTAAAATCAAATCATAACATTCACAATATTCAATGTGTTATGAAATTGCTTCATTTATGCTAAAAAGATAATAGCGTACACCAATTTACAGAAATACTAAAATAACGACTAAATGGAGGCTAACATGTGTGCTGCCCCGTGGAATGTTTGTTTTTGAAGCCAGGTTAGGTTTTTTCGTGATTAAATCTACATCCTACAGCGGAAAATCAAACTATGAATTAGTCTTGGGATAACGTATTACACTATGATACAGTTATAGACTTGCTAGGCTATTGCATTCCGCGTTGGACAGAGTACGTTTTGTTTCGAAAATATCTAAACGAGTTCCTGACCGTAACAAAAGCGACTGAGACTGCCGGATTCGATTATGTCCAGTGGGTTGTCTACAAGCTTTTTCAATAAAATATTGAAAAAGCTTGTAGACTCTCTAAAGTTTAAAATAAACTTTAGAGGTAGATAAATATTACCAAAAAGGGGTTTAATTTACTTTTGTATAGCAGTGTATTTCCTAGGAGAAGCATAATGATACAATAAGTGAATCGGGGTCGTTTAATGCGAGCAAATATGACGTACGACACGAAGCAGGCCAAGGGTGGCCGTGACAATTTTGTACATAGTCGTGTATATTAAAACGAAATCTTTTACAGGTGCTATAAATGTTGTCCCTCACGGCCATGTTTATTTTACATAGTACCACCATTAACCGTAATTACAGCTTCACTTCGAGGCCTAAACCACTTACTAGTCATTTTCAAAATATTCCAGTATCAATCTGCAAATAACCTTCCAATAGTAACCGCAGAACAAGCGATATTGGTAGGTATGAACTCTTTAAAAAATGTCCTTCAGATACTTATTACATATAAAAAATTACACTAAATTTATATTTTCGGCGGGCACCATGTCAGAGGTTGCAAAAATATAGGGGTGCAAAAGAGACATAGACCCGAAAAATGTACAAAAGCGCAAGGGATCTTAAAAGTAACCGTTGGAGCTCATCTGGGCTACCTAATTGACAATCTATACTTTTCTTTTCAAAATGGCCGTCATTCCTGCATGAAAAATCCAGGTTTTTCAAAAATAGATTTTCGAGCCATTTTGATTAATTTTCGTTCTTCCAGCTTCCACTAGCTTATTTTTGTCCAATTTTTAAAAACGACGCGTTGCTATCCATTACGGCGGGCTTGTTATTTGATTCTAGCGAGAGCAGGTTTCCTAGTTGCACCAGAGATGGCAAAGGCGTACATCTAAGCTAACACCAATAGCCTGTCAGTCTGTTTGAATTTAAGTACTTTATATATAGTGTACACACATAGACTATTATGATTGTGCTGGAGATTTTGTTTCACAAGATATTTATGCACTCCTTATTTGAGGAGATCAGCTGTAGTGTTGTTCATTGTTACATCTGGCAACGCTACCGAACGGAGTATTTGAAATGAAACCAATTGACAACGTATGATCGTGTGTTTGATCTTGAGTCATGGAAGCGGTCAGCGACAATTCGATAGTCGTCTGTAGTTTGAGCTATTAGAGATGAATAAAAATGATGAACATTAGGTTTAAATAAAATTGTGGCATGGGTTTTTAATGTGTTTTTTCTATATCGAGCTGATTTTCTATTTCTGTGTCATATTACTAGATCTGTGTTTTTCTATTAGGAGAAAATGTACAAAGAGTAACGAAGAAAATAAGAATTATACTTAGGTACAAAAACAAGGGAAATGAATAAATGGTGTTTTTAGGAAACCATAGTAACAGGTTTTGTTCTAATCCACTTCTTACGCATCGTTCAATTGTTAAACAGCATTGATATTAGGTGTTGTTCCAGATTCTCAATATGGTGTAAAACCGAACAATGATATCAAATATTTACAGAGATTTCAAAAGAATATCTACGGGATATAAAGCTACGTTTGCCGCTAAGGTTGATGCCTTTCGAGTAGCCTTATTTTGGATAATGTTTAACAATCAATTACGGCAAAAAGTATTCATCATAAAGTATCAAAGTTTTTAAAATGTTGTGAAGCCACTCGAAATATGTTTTTTCGAGATATCTCTTTTGTAAGATTTTATATGCAATATAACTTCATTCTCTTGCTTGCTCTTTCAGACCTGATCAGTAGCTAAAAAGTGAATTATAAAATGTTTTTATTTAATAACAGCATCTTATTACTCTCTTAAAGGGTCGACCGCAGCGTAGTTTATCTGTACAGCTAAAAGAGAACACTAATGGTTTCGTATACAGAATAGCCCACCTCTATGGATGAGGATCAATGTTTCGTAGTGATGTTCTCAAGGAAATAGTTTTTGTTGGATTCTTCAGTGACCCAACGAGTCTAATTTTTCTATGCGGATGAACGCACCATGTCGTTCAAGGAGCTAGCACACAGGTTAACGCATTGTCAAAGCAGAATTTGAAGAACTATTTTTTTATGATGTTTCAACCTTTTCACATTTCGTATTATTTTATTGGATCTAAGAAATTTTCTGTGGTTTTTCTATTACCAGTATAAGTTACCACTGGTAGCCGACCCTATCAGTGACCGTAATCGACACTATGGATCAAATAATTATAACCATGAACAAGATCAGTTCAAACAATTGGTCTAGCTTTTTATGCTAGACCAATTGTTATGAATCGTCACTGGTTTCGTTTCTACTTTAATAAAAGTCAACTTACAGTAGAATCTTTTTTTCAAACTTAATCTAATGTTTTTAGTGTTCAAGTAGATCTAGTTGTATCTTGCCTGAGCTGCTTTTACAAATTTTTATTACTCGGGAGCTTTTAGGAATTTCATCTTTGTGATTTTGTGCGTATTTTTTTAAGGTAACAATATTAATATTACAACAAAATGATCCGGTTGTTGGCGCTATACTACAAGAATCAGCCTGACCTGGTGGCAGGTTGAAGAGTTAAAATATGCCGACATGTATGCTAAATTGAAAGACCTTTAAATTAGATAAGCAATATGATTATATGATCTATCTACAATTTCGTCTCGTCAAACAATTGGATAAAATCTCAGCATCACAGGATAAAAAAAACTTCAACTTAACTACTCAAAGTGACTCACGATTAAAGTTATGCTCGGAGCTTCAGTAACTCTCCTTATGTCTCTTATTATTTACTCTGTGATAAGGCGCTCTAGCTCGACTAGGATAGACGGTTGCATTCTTCTCAGGAAGATGACGACCCTTGGTTCGTACTGGGCGCTACTTTAGTTTTGACGCCTGGTGCCGCCTTTACCGTACAAACTGTAGCTTTATTTTCGAAACACGTGGCTTTTTGCCCAAGCCAGCAAACTATCTTTTTTTTGCACCTAGAATATTGTTCCAACCCAGATCGTCGTGAAAAGTACTACGGGCTGATGAAAGAAATCGATTACCTCAATCAATCCGGGATCCCACTTAGGATTCTCCACCTTTTCTAACGCGCTATGGTTCATCTGCAGCTGTATCGCTTGCGTTAAATCTGGCTTTCTTTTTCTATTCAAGCCCTCTTTCTACTTTCGATAGCTCTACTGCAATCGTTGAAGAAATTTATCAGCTGCCGATAATGCTGCATAATTTGTCCATTAATCGTTATATGCCCTCCTTCAGGGAGGGCTTCTTCATTAGGGATGTTTTGCCTATCAAGTCGCAGTCTCGGGTCGTTTTTGCCTCCGCGTTCCTCCTTGGTGCGTTTGTTGCTACTTCAATTTCAAATAGACCAGCAAGGTGGGGCTGAATTGTTAACTCCTTCTAGGTTACAGTAGACACAAATCTATGACAGGCCTCACCGATTCTGGTTAGTTAACATCAAAAGTTGTCGTATTCTGTTAAAATTTTCATAAGGAAACAATTAACTTGTCCGTCCGGGCGGTCTAGACACTTATTTATTGTTGGAATGAAGTCCTTGATCAGTGATTCCCCTTGGAATGGCCATTTTTGCTGTTTTTTCTCTTTGGTTACGTGTTTTTCCATCTGCTTTGTTTCTATCGACTCACCGGCTTTGGCCATAGGCTCTTCCTTTCCTCACTTTCTGGTAATAGGATAGTTTCTTAGCTTTTAATAGTGCTGCAGAGGTGCTGGCCGTACGAGACGCTTGTGTAATGCGGAAGACAAGCATTCTTTGGGTCTTGCGAGCTAGCGTTCTGTTCTGCCTCATGTACGACGCCTTATTCGATCATGGCAAGGCTCCAAATAAAGCGATCTACTCGGCGGCCTTTGATGGCCTGTGCCTTTTGGTCTATAAATGTCTGGAATAATTTTTTGCTATCGCTACTTTACCTGCTACAGCTGTAACTCTTTTTATGTGTGAACTACCATGAAATGTTTTGTCCAAATATATTTCCAGATATCTTACATTATTTATCTGATCCGTTTATGAAGACCGATTGCTCGTACCTTTTCCTTTTCAATTAGATTGGCTTTGGAGCGAATTTTAAGTCTGTTTTGGACATTCAACTTTAAACCGTCCCGAGTACATACACTCGAGACATTTTTATACGCTGTGTCCTACAAGAGCAGCCCGAGAATTGATCTTTGTGGGGCAGTCGACTTCGTATCCATGCAGGTCTTCGTACTCGTGACTTTGTTGTGTTGTGTATAATTAAGTAATATTGGGTCAGATATAGGCGGCCCTTTATCTGATCATGCTATCGGGAATTATTCTCCATGGAACACTGTTGAAAGTGTTAGTGACATCTACAAGTACTGACGAATAGATTTTGCGGATCTTTAGAATAAGCTACACACCCGTTCAGTTTTCTGGACCACCCGTTTCAGTGCACCAAACTATGCTTTCACCAAACTATGCTAACCAGTATTCTTTTCGAACGTTTATCGATTTACGCTTCAAAAGTTTTGGCAGAAGTGTTTGTTAGTTAGGCAGATAAATCTATATCCCCTATTTCCCTTTGGTTTCAATACCAACGCCGCTTTGTTTGAGTCTTTGGGTAGTTTGCCCTTGTTAAGGATTTTTTCCGCTATGTCCACAGCTACTGCCAGAAACTGCCGGATTTTAACTGATTCGAAGATATGCCATACGGACCAAAAACATCTTTTCAGTTCTATGGGTGAGAGTTCTTCCTTTATTGATTGTGACGAGTTGGGTATCCCCAAATCAAGACTCGTTTGTTCATATGCTTGATGTGTGAAGCCTTCATGCTGAAACAATAATTAACGCAGAATGTAAATTTGATTCTGCTAGGGAACGTAGACCGTGAGAACGTTTGTGACTTTGCGTCAGATTACTTAATATGGGTGGCTTCAGTAATTTTTGTTAAACACTTCGAGTAACTCCCGCTAGTATTTCCTTTTACTGTTCGCACTGCTCTTAATATGTCGACCCCAGCTCTAACAATCCTCCCTGGCTTCCTTGGTACCTGTTCGAGCCTGCAAAGTCGTCCTTCTAGCATAAACAATAGCTGTACTTTACCAGCATTTTGATTTCATTGGCTTTGTGTTTTGGGAAGTATCGTAGGGGCACTGGTCAGGCAGTAGGCCCTGCTGAATGCTATATGAAGCCGTTCCTCGTCTTTTGTGGGCGTGTTGGGCCAGAAATTTTAGGAGTACCTCCTTGATGACTTCAGGGTTTTTTAATCTGAGTCTGTTTCTAGCTAGGGAAGTTGGTCTGTGTTACTTTCTTTGCTACGGAAGAAATCTATGTAGTTATAATCGCTGATATCTTCTTCGTTCTAAAGCATCTAACATTAAATGACTATTTTAATCAAACCTGTGCCTAGAACAGCAAGGTCTAAAAAGGATCCCTTCCTGCCATTGAAAGGTTGGTTTTATGGAACCACTTATGCAAACTAGGTTGTTTGCAATAATCCTCTATATTTAAAGTTTTACGTGCGGCATCGCAGTTAAGGATTCCATCAGATAATTGGCTCTTAGCACGAAATGAAGTGCGTTTATGCTAGAAGTCGTACTTAGGCCACAACATCTTTCTAAGATTAGTAGGCACAAATATTACCCATTCGCTATTACGGGGATTAACAAGGCCTTCTCTAATACAGCTACCTCTTTTCTGTACTCCTGCTTCTAGAACCTCATATTTCAGATGTTGTGTTTCTGGTCTCTGACCTATTTGGTTTTCCGTATATCAACATTGAGACATCGAACTGTCTGCATGTGCCTGCCTGTTATACTCATAGCGGCGGCAAGATTTGTTGCAATCCTTTGCAGCCAATTTCGTTCCGAGTAAAGCATATTCCTCTTCAACTTTACCGCGTTTACGTTCTCAACCGATACGTGTTCCTCTACGCAACAACCGAGGCTCTCTATAAGGATTTTTATAATGTTCTAATAGTTTGTTGACAGCGCCACGCGATATAGTAGCGATTGTACTTCTAATGTTCTTCGGGTGTTGTACCCAGATTCTTTAATAGGTGTAATACCTTCATATGATTTATGCATGTCTTTGACGGCCAGAAGCTAACGACAAAATGTACGCCAATAATTTTAAAATCGATGCAGAAGTTCGGACCCTGTCAATGAAGTTTTTAAATTCATTTAGTTTGAGTGGCAAGATGCGCGATTGAACCGCAGCAGACAATAATTTGACTGTTATAAAAATACCCACTTAAAAGGTCTTATCCACATAGCGGGTGTATATAAGTATTCTTCGAAATGCTCGAAACAAGTCGAGCTATATTTGCCTATACGAGTCGTTACTTAATAATGGATTACGCGCAGATACTCTTCTATCAATTAAGAAAGTTTTAATAGATAGAGTTTGCAGAGTGGAACGCAAATCTTAATATCTCTGTTTTCAACAATTACCCAACGTGATGGGAGTATACTTAACATACAACATTACGACGGCAATTCATCTACCATGTAATTATAGCTGCCCAAGTACTCAAAATCTTCATTTCGTTTTAGGCTCAAAGTTGCTGGCGAGATTTAAATGATAAGGCCCACAAATCGGACTGTGAATCTGCTTTTATCAGTTTTAAGAGCCATTAGATACTGTAATAAATTTTATCATGGCTTTCCAATGGTTAAATATAATAGCCCTACTAATAACATTTACGTTCGACGATAAAATCCGTGAAGCATTGTGCGTCTTCTGCTCTATCATCCTACTCTTCTGCAATTTATTAGAAAGGCAGAAGTAATATTTTCAAAGACTTAATGTTGGCTCATGATCATATCTCTTACGCATAACCACTTTCAAATTTATCCGAAATCATTTATTTATAATGAATCTACAATATGCACCCTTTTATAGCCAAGAACTTCTTGGAGCGATTTTTCTATTCAGACTTTCAAGGTGATGTTGAAAAAGGCTCCTGCGTTCGGCATCTTGTCGGGTGTACCTGCAATTAAGGCCATCAGAATTATGCAACATTACTCCCCAAAAAATATAGCGCATATTTGTATTTTATGTGAAACCTTGAACATGCTGTTGAGAGGCAGGTAAATCGAAGAACTTATATCCTGTAAGAAGTACTAAAATAAGTGGAGCCTTTGCAAAGTGCACCAAATTTGACGCAGTCATCAAAAGGCCTCTCCAGAGAAAAGGACTGCCAGCCACCTTAAGGTCAGGGCATCTTATATTTCAAACGGCTCGAAATCCGACGGCACCATCACACTTTTGTGACCACAAAAGGAATATTTAGTACCAATGGCCGCTGTGCAATTCCCTTATATTTTTATCATAAACCAATAGTTTTAGGACACTCGATGAAAAGTGTGGATGTCGAAAGGGTGTTTCTGTGCTAGCTAATGCTATTTCGTCCCAGCTGCCATTGAGGCACTGCGTTTGCCCCGCAAAAAATTGTTTCGAATCGAAGCGGTTATTGCACCTGCCATAGCTGATGACGTTAAAAATCTAACTGTTGTTGTACATTGTTAATACAAGGACGAAGCCTAGGGACACGATACACATCTGTGCCAGTCAGTCAGCCAGTCAGTCGAATTAGGCTTCCAGCAGCTGAAAAAGAGTCGTTCACAGGCGACCAAGTGTTTGCGGAGCCTATTTGCTTTAGTCGTTGCCGTGTTAAAAGTTTGGGGGACCAACTCAATTACAAACGATTAGGGGGTACGTACGGGTCTGTCACGAGGGATCAATGCCTTCGCGCATGTGTCTACCTCCGTTGAAATACTTCTCCCTTTGCTTTGTCTCTAAAAATGGATTGAGTCAATGTAGCTATCATTGTAGGAAACAGTAAACAGTAGGACGAAGCAAAAGGGCATGCTTAGGCTGAGCGTACAGCTAACTGCGATTCGATAACACAATTAACGTAACTTTTGACTGCAATGGACACATTGAAAATAATAAATGCTACCCGAATCAAGCGTGACTTGTTCGAGATCAGCCACTGGTTCATTCATACATTAAAAATATAGGATTTAGCGCTGTTTCGGTAAAGCCTTTACCAGGACGTCGTGACGTGCTTTGAACTTTCATCGTGAAGCAATCTCTCTTTAGTTTATACGCCTCGATGCCTATAGATGTACCACAGTGACTCATTTTTATTTGTACAATAATAATTCAATTTTTAGACAGTACATTTGCACTTTATACTGTCACATATATGGCCGCCTTCTTTTGAGTCTACCTGACAAGGAAAGTAGGTCTGCGTGTCTTATCTTTTGCACCATTTATAGTTCTAATATTCGAAAGTCGTGTTTCTCCAATTGGGAGGCGCCTATCCGGTGTTGGGTCGAAATACGCTACCCCAAAAAAACCCCATTTTAGTTTAATCGATGCTCTAGCAAAGAATAATAAGTTACCCGTCTATCGTAAACGATTGTACTCTTTAAGACCCCCGCCAGAAACTAATTTAACGACATAAACTGAAGCCGATTTCAGACGCATAAATGCCTCAAAGACGTTTTGCTTTTCCTGCAAGATCGACCACCGCTGCACGATTCGTAATGTTATTCTTTGTTGTTTAAGTTTCGCAGAAAGCGTTCCAGTATCCGTTTTTAACAATGGTAGAAAACTGCTGTAGAAAACAATAATTTAATTGGGCCTCTATAGCAATTGTTGCTCTAGCAGCAAGTGCATACTCTTAATATCTTATCCTAACATTGGTTCTCTGCTTCGTTATGCTAATGCGGGCCCCTAAGTATACCAAAAAAAGTAGGCGCAGTATTATTCTAAAGAAAAATATACATGATTAGTAGCTTATCTTTTGCCGGAATACGAGAGGGCCTAACTAATTTAAAATAATGTACGCAGCTGTTATTTAGACAGCGCATTTACTGCGAACTCATTTTACGACACCACAGTTTTAAGGTCATCAGGCATAGGCTAGGTTAAACTGGCACGACGGCGCGAGAGCCATGTCGCCGGATTCACTAGCGGGTCTCGAGGTCCCGTACTCTATCTCTAGCTGTCAATGTTATTATAATCTGTCCTCATCATTTTGAAAATTGACGCTCTACATCGTAGGCTATATATCTCCAGTTGCAGGTCTGGTGCTGAAATGTTTTTTCTAATTAGCTTATTAAGAGATCTAATATCATTGTTGACATAAGCTAGTGTAGAATTATCTATAAACATAGTATATCTGCGTTTGGAATTTTTTCAGATGTGTTCTATTATTCTTTTTTTCTATTTTATTAAACGGCTCTATTATTATTAAAAATTAAAACTAAAAAAAAAAAAAAATACCTATGGACAACTGTATTTAAGATACGGGACGACAAACAAAATTCACTCAGGCGAATCGAGCTGATGCATTTGTGTACTTTTGATAAACCTAGTTGCGATGTAAGTTGTAACAATCGGTTTGCATTTAAGCCTACGTAACTACTCAGCCTCTAAACTCAAATATTGTTATACATATTAAGCAGAACACTTGGCTAATTAATTACCCTAATATAATATTAACAGTAAATTAGTGTTACCCCAATATATATTGTGGGATGCAATGTGTGACCGTGCATTTGTCCGGACTGCCAATACCAGCACTGTGAATGATAAATTTATCGATCACAACAGAAGTATGCCATTTTTTATATTCTCATCTCAATCTGGAAATGGGTTATGTAGGATATATGCTCGTATCGAAATGTTTTTGAGAATCTTAAAATGAAGCAAAATATTCAAAGTTAACGCAAATGGAGTAGTCCTTTCACTGATCACTTGATTGAAGTAGCCTAAATACCATTTTGCCAAACGACAACCAATTTTTTACTAAAACATTAATTGAAAGTTTTAATTTTGTTGGCGATAAACGTTTGTAGAAGATGGAGACGGTATATTATAAGCGTTTTAAGAACTGGGCTAGCTGGTTTGGGCCCTGTAGCTTTCATTAGCCGTTGGTTAATTCGTTGAAAATTTCTTAACTATTCTACATACTGCTATTGTTGTCATACATCTCTTTATTGATGTGACTTTGAACTGTGACTGTTTTCAACCGGTTAATTCAACTCGGTGCCATTCGATACGCGTATGTGTTCGTTCTATTGTAGAGGACTCACTCTCAGGACTAGCGTCGAGGCCTGGCTGCCTTCAGTTCTTACAGTGATTTCATTTTCAAGACCTACGCAAAAGACAGACGAGACTATTCGCTAGGTAGGACTCACTATAGCTAGACCATAGAACAATTAACTATGCCGTAAAAACAGCACTTACAGAGCCTTCTTCAAGATTGTACCTTGGGTGTCTCATGAAGTGCTGACAATTTGGCGGTGAATCAGTTTACAAATTTCGCACGGCTAAAACTTGTCTATCTTACTAATCTCTCTGCCCCCTTATGCCTTATCTGAAAACGGACCCGTACGCAGAGACAAGGTACGCGCAATAGCGCTGTTCATTGAAGCAAGATTACGTTTATTAAGCAGCATATCATTAGTTCATCGATAAGTACTAGAATAAGATGAGCAAAGTAGGTCTAGTTTCGAGGCAATAGGAAGCCTTGCATGGAGGCGTTGTCGACGGCCTCGTACGACATACAGTGCACGATTGCCGATGTCTTAACTGTACACGATACGAGAAACAAATATCATGCCGTGCATAACTTATCAATAATTGCCACTTGCACTCTTTTTTTATTCTTCGTTTATCTTCGTTTTATTGTAGCTGATAAGTCATGCTTAGCAGACCTTTGATTGATTATTCTTATGCGTTAGCTTGTATTGCATATACGGCATAGACGGTAGATTCTAATCACTAGATAGTGCCTATTACTATAACCAAATCTCGTACAAGGTATTGTCCATTTTGACACTTTGAAGTATGAAAATTTGTTTCTAAAGTGAAGGCTTTTTTTTCAATGAAGACGACATGTGTGGCAAAAATCGATCCTATTAACGTAAACTAGAATAATATGTTATTGAGCATCGGGTAGGCCAACAACGCTGATAATTTATATTTTGAATACTCAAATGTAGAAACAATTTGTTTTTCCGAGCACTAGCTAGAATCGAATACAGCATTTTTCAACGAAGGCGGTCAAGGAACTCTGAAAGTATCGGATCGTCGGAAAAGCTTTCACCACATAACCTAGGTACTATAGGCCGCGTTGGGTCGCCGTTGGCGCCATTTGAAAACCTAAGTTTAGCAATCGTAGGCGTACTCCTATTGTTGGGATATCTTTATTCAGACTTAAGGTAGAGCACTTTAAAGAGGAATGGAGTTTCTATAAATATTTGCTATATCTTACAATGTTTTTTCGTTATAATAGAGATACAATTGCTGTTTAGGACCGTTAAAAAACATATGCTGATTAAGATTATGTTGCACTACTGAAAAAGAAAACGGCTTAATTATAGATCTATTACTTTTTTGTGGAAATTACGATGTGTAAATGGCTAATAGAGAAAGTCGGTGAATTATTGCTACAGGTAAGCAAGATCGCCAACATCGCCAAGGAATTATAAATTCACTATCAAGTAATTTTAAACCATCTGAAGAACGCTGTATAAAAAACAAAAAAAGCTTGATTTTTAGGTACTACGCGAAAGATTTAACCCGATTATAGTCCTATCTAGGAAACTCTACGGCAACGCAATGAAATCGAATGGTTTCTAAGCGGTCGACGACGGATGATGAAAAATCGTACTATACAACCATCATTTGAAAATAAAAATCAAAAAAGGTGATCCACAATCTGTGGCTAATACTAGGCTTATCACCGATAACGGTGATATTGTGTGTCTGGTCGGATTGGAAAGGAATCGTCACGAGGAAAGGCCACCTGGCGAAACGACTGATTCAGACCTGTACTGTCATTAACTAATAGCACTGAAGAAAGTCGGCCGGACCGCTAAACACAAAAGGCGCAAATGTTCCGCACACATTTTTTCGGATGGGAAATTTCCACCCATCCGCCGTATAGTCTGCGTCCTGCAAAGCTTCTTCCATGGCGTTAAACGGGCTTCAATGGAGGGACCTAAAAATAATTTGTTACAATTTTTTGTCAAGATATTTTACAGTGATGGCATTATAGTGTTATCGGAAAAAATAGCAAAAGCTCATTCAATACATTTTTTTCAAAAAAAGAAAGACCTTTAATTTGGTAATAAATTATTTTAAAATACATACTTTACATAAAATTGTTTTAAAATACATACTCGCTTTAATTTTGGTTTTACAATAGTTAACGGTTAATAGTAATCAGTTTGTCTTGTTTACGTCCTCAAGCGGCCTAATATTTACCTAAAATCTTAAAACTTACCACGAGTTCCGTTTTGAGAGCGCCAAATAGGCACGAGAAAATAACAACAACAACTTTATTTGAATGTAAACACGGGTAACGGAACCTATCGATTGGTACAGCGCCACCAAAACACGACAGTCGAATGTCAAACCAGCGTGACCAAAAAAATCGAAGAAAAGTTATTTGGACAATGTGATCGAGCCACTAAAACAGAGTGGTAAGATGAAAAATACATTCGTTTAATCGCACAGATTGGGGACATCGTGTCGTCGGCGGAAACTGAAGTAGTAAGATAACGTGGAAAATAGAAGACAATAATTTGAATAATGCGGTAGCCTCACTGAAACCGAACGGCGGCAAAAGTGCAATGAGGTTCGAGCGACGTTTGTAGCCGAAGTTGTGTTTCTGTTCGTTTTCATACAGATCGAGTGACAAACGTAATTCAGTTCCAATAGTTTTCTTAAGCTGGCCAAATTATGGCATCTTTTATATGCCTAGTGAGATTTATTATTTCCGTAAAAAGAAAGATAAATTTTCAATAGAGGAGACGAATTTTCCGCTTGCAATAAGCGGTGACAAATGTTGCCTAGGAAGTGTCAGTGGGCACCTGCCTTGTGAGTACGATGAAGAATCAATTGATTAATTAACAGGTATAAAATTAGGTAAGCTATTATTTTTTCAATTTATCGTGGGTTTACATCTATGGCCATTGCGTCTATATATTAGTGACGGATAATCATTCTTTCTTAGCATTTAGAAAAACAGCAAAGTTCTAAAGCTGCCAACTTACTATATATAATTTGGCTAGTCTTTCTAGTATTTTTTTTTTCGCCAAATATTTATATTTGTTTCTGAGTTGTAAATATTTATGTTGATATAATTGAAACAATTGCATATTAGATACTGTATAATAATGTGGATGTCGTTATGAAGAACATATTAGTCACGTCGCTGACTGCTAACGAAAAATTTGATTTGATATGTTTCTTCATTTGGACTCTAAATAAAAACTAATTCATGATTTTACTGATCGCGTAAGAGCCACAGAAGTAGAAACATTGTTTATAGAACCTGAAGTTGAAGTAGCCCCCGATCTTAAGGAGAGTCAAGTGAGCTTCATTTTGGGTTGCACCTTCGGTTTCTTCCCTCTGCTAATCTCCCATCTTGATTGACGATACCAAGCAATACCTACATCGTTCAGCGGAACCTGTCATTCCTTATATGAAATGGATCACCTCTAAAAGTATCACTGAAAACCATAAACTAATTTATTGGAAAATGAAACTAAAGTAGTTCAATAGGTATATCGGTACATAAGTTTTTTTATGTAACATCAATCATACAATATCGGCTGCTATGGCATTTTGATTTTTCTCTAGAACGCTAAATTTAACATAGGTGCTCATGCAAGAGTAAGTTTACTAGAGCAGAGATATTTACGGCAGTAAGTAATTTGGGCTCTATGACAACACGTCTTAGTGTCTGTTCTCAAAAAAATGAAGAGGAAGTGGAATTAAATGAGCCGCTACGCTATTTTATAGTAACGGAAGGCTGACTTAAAATGTTCAAACTTTGACAATGTTAGGACCCACATGGGTCACCAAGCCACTACTATTAATGTTGATGGATTTTTTCTTTGACTAAATCGCAAAGGGTAAGGTAGCTTATATAGGCAGCTGAGATTTTTCGGATTTATACTCTTTTCATTGAACAACAAGGAAGCAAGATGACTAACTCGTATTTTTACAACGGTTTCGCTTGTTCTAAAATTATATTTTCAAAGGCAAGCTGGAAGGATACTAGGTTTTATAAAAATTTGCGTAACTATATTACATGAGCGCCCCGATGGCCCGTTGTGTCAAGCTTACATGAAACCCCATACCATCAATGCCATATTTACAAAAACAGATTACAACTCAACTTATTAAAAAAACACGTACGTACATAGTTGCTCGATAAAACTAAAATTTCGTATTTTTGTACTTACTGGACCACACGTCGCGGTTGTCAACGGCGTGTCGCATGCGGTTGCCTCTAGAAGATGCTTAAACAACTTTGTTAGCATGGCGTGTCGCCCTGTCTGCTGCTATATCGCTAGGGAGGCACAAAATGATTTTCTACTGTAAACCCGACAGGATTATCAAATGTATATCCCGGCGATTCCTTCGGCGTCATAAAACTCTACGTTTGAAGACGAATGGCCCGTGTACGTTTTTCCGACGGCCAAACACCACAACAGCTTGGCATTACGGTCGACCATCCCACCCTATGCCACACTGATGAACGGTCATCTTCTGGCAAAATAGCGGCGAATTGGTTCTGTTATTTTAACTCAGTACCATATTTAAGGAGAAGACCATGCGCCATCCCCTTGAGCCCCTGTCGGTTCTATAAATATGGTTAAAACTTAAGCCCGGTTAGGCCAATTTTTAGATTGGAATCATTCTTGTTTCGAGATCGATTTTCTTCGAAATTCAGCTTAATTCCAATCATGCATAGAGAAATACTCTTAGTTAACTGTATGCAGAAGCTGTTATCAATTCACCACGATGGCGTTACAACACGTTAACCTTCATTCGAATGGACAGGGTCTTAACTAGGGCTGCAATCCGCTATCGTGCTACTAAATAGTCTGTTGATGTTAACGATTTCTTCACATGCCTTAAAAACGAATAGAGAGTGATTGACGTCATTATTGCAAACGTTCTAATAACTATAGGCTGCATACTTTCTTTGCATATAAATACCTACTACACTTACCTATTTCCGGATCCACACCAACTGTAAAAACTGCGCTTTTTTGTACCAGCCAGACGTACGCTATATCCATAGATATATCTTTACCCACATATCGCTGGTTCAAGTCCCGCCAACGACAGGGTGGCCCGTCTAAATTGAGACTCTTTCTTAGACATCTTTTCCCAAGGCTGCATCTAAACAAAAACAAAGGTTTCAACGAAATCGATTGGGACAGAAGTGTCGTTCCTGACAGACATTTCATTCAGTATCGCTACCATCGACTGCGATTACAGATTCAAATCAAAACCTAAACCGCTAATTCGTCATTTTCGAAATCTTCTTTCTTTAATCTGCAATTAATTTTTTTTGTAGCAACCATGCGTCAAGTACCATTGGTTAATGGACTCGCTAAAGTCTCACTTACATACATTACATAAACAAAAATCCAGCAAAACTCACGGCAGGACTGAGAGGAGGCCAGAAGTGCCAAAAATGTAAAAGCTAAAAGGTGTCCTGAAATTTGGAGGGTGCGTAAAGCTTCAAAAGGACTAATCGTTCTACCGAACGACTTAGTTGGCCGTTGGTGTTGTCCTTAACAAACGTGAAAATTTAGGTATGTCGAAAATAGCTTTTCGAACCGCTTTTTTAGCCTTTCAAATATAAACATTATTTAAGATCTTTCAGGTTGCTTCGTGAAAGTCTTTCTCAAACAAGGATTTTTCAGAAACCGCATGAAAACAGGCCATAATGTAAATCGTCAAGTTCTTTTAATTTTTAACTTTTAATTTTTCTGGGAGTTCGTCTAGCACAAAGTGTTTCGACAATCGCTGAAATTATGGAAATGACATATTGTTGTCCGTCGTAACAAATTTGCTGCTTCGATCCAAGAAAAACGACAGAAAACCAATTTCGATGAACAATCTGTCACAGTTTTCCTCATTTTAAACACTACTTTGTATACTGCATGGCAAATGTGATAACGATGAAATACTTGCATGTTTTGTAGAATCTTATTTGACTAGGCCAAGAAATACACCGACCTACATGGTCTATCGAACACGAAAAAAAAAACCAAAAAAAAAGGACAATCCTCAGTTTCTCCTTCGAACAACTCTTCACAAAGTATTATTTTGTAGTTAAAACTATTGGATGATTTTGCAGAATTTACTTCGTCTACAAGGAAGCCTTATATTTTGTTGCAATATTCTGAGATTTTCTATTATTTATGTAATTTTACTATTTAGAAATTAGAAGGGAACATAATAAAGAACGTTAATAAACTTTCAATTTTAAATTCAACAAACAAAAACTACCAAGCAAATCAATTACAATTTATTAATCACTCACTTAAGCTACTAAAAGTTCTAAGGTAGTTCTTATCAGACTGATTTACGGACTACAAACCTTGTAAAACGTAAGCCTAACGAAAATTTTTAGCTACGTATTTAGTTTATTTTTATTAGTTCTCTATCAACGCTAGCGTATTTTGCAAATAGAAAACAACTTCCACCGGCGTACTCCTACATTAAAATGATCTAACTAAAAAAAAGTAACGAGGACTGCCGCCTAGTACGTTTTACAACGTTCGGAAAGCGTTTCACATAAAGATACACGAATCAGGAATTGATCAAGGGTGTATTGGTTTAGGCCGTCAAAACGTCATGGATGTCGGTACTGAGTAATACTGAATTCATAAGATATGAGCAATCCATATATATTGGGATAATCGAAATCCCCATATGGAACGCGATGGTCTCGCGTAAACGTTAGGATCAATTAGAACTATTCTTGCTCAGTGGACATCGCTTGAAGGAGATTCTGAACTATAAAATAAACGTTCGTGTTTAGATCAACAGGAAGCACCGTTTAGTTGCTGACAATGCGTGGATTGATGAATCAGCAATGGCCGAGGTGCGTATCATGCCACAGTCTACTCGTATGTGTTTTGTCCAATGTCTAGAACAGTAATTAAATACATTATAGGTAGCTTCAATAGCTGTCCGGCTATGACGCTAGTTGTTGTGAACATAAGGAAGGCGGTGGCCCGTTCGCAAGGTCTATTTATCTTCATCTCAGGTTCTGAATACTAGCAAGCCCAATAGAACACTTGACAAGAGCTAGCACTATAAGTGTTTCAAGGACTTGTGCTTCGGATCAATCATGCACGACTATGCCAAGGTACAGCATACCTTCGAAATGTCTTCGGAACCTATCATGCGAGCGATCTACTTCGAAATGTCAAGCTCGTTGAAAATATAAATCTGCAGCGATAAAAAAATGCGCTCAATAAAAGCGATTATACTGGTTTTGATACAAGTAAGCAGTCGTGACTTTACAAAGCACACGAATAGGCTAAGTGTACACCAAGTTTGATACTAATAAATAAAATGATAGTACAATAAATACGTTCTACATTATTGCCCGTATTGTAAGACGACCGAAAGCATGTACATGTAGAACATCAATGTCTGGCGACGAATACACTGGGACCTATTCATTTTACAACAAACTACGTACATTATTACTAGTATTAAAAAAATTGCCTTTGTGAGACTGCTTTCTGTCGTCTGTGTGCATATTAAATTAGTCAGTATAAAATGCTAGAACGTTAATCTTTTGCGAAGCGGGACTATTTTATAATGGTGCAACATATTGCCTTCTATCGTCTTCTAGATACGTCTGTACCTTTTGGACCGAAGAATATACACTTGAATATCGTCACTCCGGCTTTTAGCAGACGAAATGCAGTACATTATAGAGGGTCAAAAAATTCGAGTGGTTTACAGATGAGTGAGGCCCATTTTGAAACTACATCAGCAAAGATAGCCTGCCGTATAAATCCTCTATTCGGTAAATGATGCTCTACTTAAAGTAGAGCCTGTAGAGTGGTGGTTGAAAAAATACCAGGAAGAGCCTTTTAAGCTCAAATACGAAGGCTGTGAAGGGTCCCCTGCGAACAAGAGTGACAAAGTGTCGAAAAATTGGTACAGCACTCAGGTTTCGTGCATTTTTTTTTGTATTATTTTGAATGGGTTCATTTTAGTATATGCGTCTTTTAATAATCGTTCATGGCAGGGCGAAACCAGGACGCAGGTACAAATATAGGGCTTAACAGTTTAATGCACTGCATAATGTAACAGTCCCTTGACAAATATTAAACCCCGTATGTGGTTATTTTTTTAAATATCACTTGTGTATTTTCAGCATGAAACGTGACACGTTGAATTTTAACTTTTTTACTAACGTTTTTTTTGCAGTGTTATATTGCGCAATAGGAGGGGTTTCTATTGTATACCGATATTTTCTGCTAAATGCATAGCGTGTCCATCACTTCTCTAATTGTTGACAGTACATATCAGCTGTAGTCATCATAATCGATTATATAGAACTATAGCAGGACAAACCGTAAAAACGTTTAAAGCTGTACGTTACTCTAGTGGGACCTGCCGCCGATTCGACTGTTCATCGATGTAACGGTGTGCGATCACTGTAGCAAATCAATTTTTTACTACAAGTCACGATTTGAGATAAAGATGGGTCACTGTTGTAGCACGAGAGCAAAGAGAAGCAAACGTATCTACATTTGTTTTTAACTATTCAAGATATTTACTACTTATTTGTTCTCTGGTGGAAATATCATCTTTAAAGGACGGTAGAAAACACAAATTTTAGAAGTATAATTATATGAATGATATCATCATTCGCAGTTAGGGAGAACACTTTCAGAAGTTTCCAACGAGCAGTGATCAAGACGTCTCACTCACTGATTGCCATGGAAGAAATTAATCACAAAAGCAGCTTACTGCAGCTTTCCAAAAAGGATATATTGATATATTTATAATGTAGGAAAATGCATAGGCTAAGGCTGTAAAATTTCTTAACAAGAAACTGACAGAAGCTAAAAACTTATGGGTTTTCAGCCCAAGTTTGCTGGATCCCGCAAGATAATTATGAGAAGGTACTTATAGGAGCAAAATAGTTCCTTAGTGGCTAATTTGCGAAACGATTTCCTTAAAACAGATGTGGCTACTCTACAAACATAAACATTTACCCTGCGTGACTTCTATTTATTCTGTTTTCGATGAAAGGCCATGGCGCATGTATGCCTGTGCCTAATTCTATTTGTTGTAAAACTTATCAGGTGTAATTACCAGTATCTTCAGCTGCTGTTGCAGAGTGTGCCGATATTCAGTGTCATCGTTCTATAGTCCGCTGTAAAAGGTGAAAGTTCTTTGATGAGTGACCATTGTCTTTATGGGTACGTTCTCAAAGTTGGCCGATTGTTGAAACAATGAGTACCTGCGGTTACACGGAAGATCATCAGCTTGATACTAACCCATGTAGGCCAGACTAAAAAAAAGATTCATTTTTCTGTACCTAAAAGCGATTTAGCATATTTCGTGACTAAATCCTTGTTTCCATCGTGTAAATATATATATATATATATATATATATATATATATATATATATAGAGCTACACAGAATTGGAAAAGTTGTGTCTACTTAATGAGTTTGCTATAATAAATACATTGCCAGTAATTTGGTCGCTGTATTATCGCGGGGTACAATTAATGATCGTTAGCACTATTCGGACAAAAGGACACGGGTGAACGATGCGTCCAGTGTGGAACGCTATCTGAATAATAGAAGCAAATCTTATGCTGTAAATAGTTAGCTCAAGGTTACGCGAGTTTCTAACTAATGGTAAAAAAAAAAAAAAAAAAAGGGTAACAGCAACGAAATTACTAAATGAGGAAGTCACTTTTGTATCGTCTAGATAGAAACTACTGGCCTTCATCTTTGCGCCCCTTCTATTCGATCAAGCCTCCTTGCAGCAGGCGTGAATGCTCGATATGTTTCGCTTTCGCCCAAAAGGAAACCGCTATTAAAGGAGGGCTTGCGATTGTCCGCGTGATCTCCATTGGTGTTTCCATAGTGACAAGAGAAAACACTTCTTCTGTTATAAGTGCATCTCTTCTACCCTTGAAAATATCAACGGCATTCTATATTATCTAACGACTTTTCAGCAATTTTACTTCAGTTTTTAACAGCAAACGTTTATCAACGTCAAAGAAGATAGGTCTTATTGACGGATAATACCATTCGCGCTACAGATACCGTCGATTTGCTCAAAATGAATGCACTCAAGATCCGAGACGTTCTAGCAAGACTCATATGTTATCTACTATTGAAGTTACTGAAACTTTTACACTGTGACTATCTCATAAAGGATGATATCCGTAAGTGTTACATTTTTGATCGCCTACCTAAGCATCAAATTCGTCTTTTCACAATTTTCACAAAGCTTATTTCTTTCGGTCAGTAATATTAGCTACAGAGTCTATACAAACAGCGCTTAATAAAAGGAGACAAGTTATGTTCCTTCACTGTAGCCGGCAATATTGAGGTGCCGCACCAACTAGCTTTTGCAGCAAATGGACATCAAGTCTTACTGAACCTCTAAACCAATATATTGTAAGCAATAGCAATAAGATAATCTTCATTGGTTTTGGTCTTATTTATCGAGAGTACTTTATCTAACGAACGCACGAGTCACCTGTTTGCAAATGGCGTACAGGGACCGAATTTTATGGATACTCGCGAAGATACACTCGTAACTGTACGATGATATTCCGTATGTTTGCGTACTTTCGACTTTAAAGCCACTTCTTTGTTTTTGGCCAGAGAAAAATTACTCAGACTCGTTACGGGCGGTTACGTACGTTCCTTCGTTAGCCTTATCCATGTATAGTATTAATCTTAATCTGTATAGTTTTTTCCGTTAGGATAGGACGTTTTTCCGTTATTGCATTGAATGAGCCCGCCATTAGGGGAAGAGCAAACAGAATGCTTTTTTTATTGCGGCAGTTAGTCTTGCTAAAACGATAGCTTAATCAGCTGAAAACTGTTAAAGGCTATGGTCTAATCGTAAACGACATCGAACCTGCGGGTAATCATTTTTTCTTATGGATCATATTTGGCTATGGCAGTTCGTGATTAATGCTAAGGAAGCATTCAAATAACATATTAGAAAGTAAGTGAGCGTAAATGTTTGCGTTCCGTCAAGCTCAGGCGACGATCAAACTACTGACTTTGGCCAAGAATACCTACTCAGAAAACCCTATATACTTGATAAACGCCGTGCAGTTAATTTGAACTTAACACGTAAACGGCCCCAGCCCCTGAAGATCAGAATAAATGAGTCATATCGACTGAAAACCCAAGAATTTTCCTTTCCAGTTCACGTCTCGCTGCAAACTGATGATCACATCTAAAAAACAATAAACAAAAAACAATATTAACATTTATTCACGTTACACTATACGGTATGCATCGACTATCACCACTGATTACCTCTTTTGCTTATTTAATAAACAGACGTATTCGAGCTCGTGCGGATCCTGCTATGCTATATATACTTCCGGTATGGCAGACAATCAGTATTCCCCACTTACAATTTCTGCTCGCCTGATCCCGTTCGCCGAGGATATGTTATGCGGGCAGAGGAACAAAAGCTCGAATATCCCGTTTCCCACAAGGATTTTGAAAATGAGGTATGAATGATAGTTGTAGAAATATCATTTTGCTAAGTTAATCGCGTGTAACATTCTATTCCGCCGCAAGACCGAACAGCTTCCAACATATTGCATGCGACTCCTAGAAATTTGACTTCGTTTTCTATTCAGTAAGGACTTCAGTATTTTATAAGCAGTGTTTTTAATAATAAAAAGTGGGGTGCAAATGAAATTAACACGTGGATCGCTTTCTAAGCAGTTAGAAGTCTATCTATATATCTATCTAGGAGGAATTCTCTATGCAGGTTGAACGTGTTTCTTGACTAAATAAGTATCCCTTTGTTTGATAGTTCCATTTATAGACGATTAGCCTTTCTGGAAGCGTAGAAATTATTGTTGTTGTACTCTTCAAATTATGAGAAATTAAATACGTCGTCAAACGTCTGTAAATATTAGCACTTTCTCGTCATCACCCCCTCAAGGCTCTGCAGTAGATGACAGTTCAAACTTAAAACAAACTGCAAGTTCCCGAGTAGCACAAGCAACTATGAGTTCTCAAGGTATGTAAGTTGGCTTATCATATGCATATTTTAAGCTGGAATACCTGTTCCATAAGTTGTCTATAAAGAATAGAAG
This sequence comes from Varroa destructor, assembly GCF_002443255.2. Lineage (NCBI taxonomy): Eukaryota > Metazoa > Arthropoda > Arachnida > Mesostigmata > Varroidae > Varroa > Varroa destructor. The sequence goes on along the minus strand of NW_019211460.1, from coordinate 6,827,590 downwards.
TCGCAGTAGGCGCAACTAAGCGTCCTTGGTGATTAGCGCGGTAAGAATTGATGCAACAAAATGCACAAATGTCCCAGCAGCAGATTCTTCCAGTAAAATGATTTCTTCATCTAGAAGCTTTAGCCAACAGTCTCAAAGATATCTTCTAGCATTGCTATGAACACGCACTCATAAAGGTAAACGTGGTAAACCCATATTGTGATCCATATGTAATGGAAACGACCAGCTAGCTCTATTGCACCATTTTTGTTTCGTTAGTACTACCTCTGGCAGAGCATTATGTATTAGCAACGTCGACAAAATCCATCGAACCGTCGCGGTGGCCGCTGCCATGACTGGATACTTACATCGTTACCCTTAGAAGTTTTTCTCTTGAATTTTTTTCGTATTTTAATCAGTGATTTTGATCAGTTACCGGAATGAGAGCTTTTTATAGCCCATAGAAATTGTTCAGCTAGCAAAACGCCCTCTTTTTTTTTTTTTTTTTTTTTTTTTCATATCTCGTTGAGAGATGAACAGTTATAAACAACATTTGTGTGCGAACCTCGCTGTAAATAATTCGAAATGGCCAACCTAAATAATAAGTAAATCACTAGAGAGAAGAATATGACTAGAAGGAACGCCTGACGAAATATATCGCACGTTGAATGTGACCCAGACTGAAATGTGCTTGTAAAAAAATCAAATAATACCACCTGTGGCTGTACGCCCTGCTGCCATTTCAGGGTCCCCAAGAGCTGCTCTTAACTGGCACACAAACCTCAGGAGAGCTTTTGGTAATTCGTATGATCCGCGCAGAACAGCGACAAGCAGAGATACAAATTGTTCTAAGGGACTCCAAAGGTCGCGTATTCGTTTCGCCACATGGAGCCGCTCCGCATAGCAGCGAAAGTAGCAAAACTAGCATCAATGCTTATCAAGCTTTGCGTCTCGATATCAGCCAGGGCAACAAATATCAGGTATTATTACAGGACAATGCACGCCAACGCTTAGTCAGAGTACATGTACTCAACGTAACATTGCTATGTACGTTTTTAATGTAACGATGGTCTTGCTCCACCACACGATTACCTCGCTGAATGCTAGGCCAAGGCTAATTCAGAATACGCTGACGACTGGCAAACTAAAATTGAAGATGACGTTGGCCTACATTTAGAAATTTGACATCCTTTTGGTTAGAAAGGAGTAGGTTTATATCGGGAGTCGCGCTTCTATAAACTGTAAGCTTCTAACTAAGAATATCTTTTCGTTAATCTACAGGTCTATTTTCCCGCTATGTGCGACCACTATTTGATTACATATGGAAAATCAACGCCTTTATTATTATGCAATTGTAAAAGGTTATCTTATGTGTCGGGCAACACCTAACTTAAGGGTTACATGTGGCAAATATGCTTCCCATCGCGTAAAAATTTATTAGAGCTAATCCAGCGTAGTAATAATTGACAAAAATTTTTTAATTTTAAAAAAAAAGCTTTTCTTACTTTTTATTTTTGCCAAACCTACACAACTACATGATACTCGTTAGCATTTAATTATCTTCCCAGTGAATCCATAACATCAGTTAGTATGATTTATCATTCACAGGCTGGCGGATTGCGTCTGATGTGTATGGAGCCAATGCGAAAATGGAGAATAGCTTACAACGGGATGATGATGTTAGTACTGTCGAAAAATGGCAACGACTACTAGCAAAAGTGCATAACAGCCATTATTATCGAAAAGGGTGGTTTTTTACTTTTACGAAAATTTAATATAAAAATGGTTATAAGCTATAAATCATTGATCGCATCTAGAAATTGGAGAGATCTCACACTGGGCTATGACCATGTACGTGATATTTTTTTTTTTTTAATAGAAATGGCCTAAGCGATAAAACGGGACAGATTTAATAAATTTCTTATTCCGGCATGGCAAAGCCTATAAGGATAACTTTGCATTGTTTACAGCCAAGCGGAAACGGGATGTGCTGTTTACGTTAGCTTCGTGCTCCTGTAAGTACAAATAATCGACGCTAATTTAGGGATCTTAAGGCCATTTTGGAAGTGAATGGTACATAAACGGAGTTTTCCATATGCTATATGCTCTTTGTACAATTCTAGTAAATTGATGACAGTAAATAAATAATCACTATAGAGAAATGTTACTATTTACCATAAATACATAAAATAAAATGATTTTTATTTTAAGTGAGCTTTTGTTTGTAGGCATATTGACGATTTATCGTAAAGGACACAGCAGGTTGACTTAATTTTTTTCCATTGGGACTAGTAACCAAGCCTAGAACACACCCTTCAAAAACCAACATGTTCTTCGTTTGGCACAGAGGGTTTGATGTATCTATTGTTAATTATTTCAGCTGGTTTAACTTCACTCATGTAATGGACTGGACGAGCATGGTGTCAATAAACCGTTTGATGAAGTTTTGCCTTCAGAATGGAGGCCCAGATGATCGCTTGTCTGATGCCATCGCATCTATTGAACTGTAGGAACAGATCCTAATAGCAAACCTCATTCGATAGTTTCTTTTCAAGCTTGTCTCTTATTTTATTATTGTCATTATCTTTTCTTTTGAGTGAGCCTATAACACGGTATATGGAACAGGTTCCGATTTACTAAGCCCGTTTCGAATAAACACGCCTCCCTCTGTACTTATGCCCAACTGTCTTAGCCTCAGAGTTGGATGTTTGTGGAAGTGGAAACTTGTTGAGGCATAAAAAATTAAAAATCTCTGAACTTTTCAAGGCAAAGAATTTATTTCAAAGTAAGATTGTCAAAATAAGAATTTCAAGATAATTCAAAATGAGATCTATTTGTGTTCTATTGAGCTAAAAAATTTTATACAACATCAACACCAACTGCTAATTATTACCCTACGACTGACAGCTGTCGAAAGCACCTAAAAGGATATGAGCAAAGCGGCTATTATGTGGGAACGATTAAGATAAATGAAAATAGCAGTTTTCACGGTGGATCCGCGGCGACCACAGGTCAGTTCGAAGCGGGCGGCGAAAACGCGTCCTTCTGGGAAGAAAAGCTTCATCTGCGAGGCAATTTCATTCGAATACGTCACCCGCAAGGATTAGGAGTGGATCGATCTGGTCTGAAGGAAATTTCACACCAGATAGCTGTCAGTGCCAGAGGACACATTGTGCAAATCAGCACTCTAAACTTCTCTCACACCAGCCGTAATCTGGCGTTTGGAAGTTTTGTAGGAACCTCTGGATTCAAAGACTCGCTTGAACATGTGCTGAATCAGCAGAATGCGGAGGCCAAACTCGAGGACGTTCTCACATCACCAGTTCTTCAACTTCAAACGTGTGAGTGTTCATTCATTTTTTCAAAATAGAAGTTCCTAAACTAGTTACTAGTAGCCACACGAATAGCGTAGATCACGGCACTAGCGCTCATCCATTTAGGCAGTTTTTCGGCTGTATGATTTTCGGCTATCCATTATTTTCTGATACTAAGCAAGCGTCTAGCAGAACTTTGCATAATAACGTTTGCATAAAATTTTTTTCAAAATAACTTATGATAGCAAACCGCATCAGAATTAAGTTGCCTTTGACGCTTATGACATTTACAGTCGAGTTATCACACGAGTTTCTGCGTTCTGAAGGTGCATCCCTACAGTCTTTTAAGTCTGTTTTGGGATGGAATAACAATCTGGATGTGTCGGCTTTCGATGCCATGATTGACGGCATTAACGCTGTCGGCATAACGATCCGAAGCATCACGTAAGTAGTGTTACTATAGAGAACTTATGGTCATCATCTCATATCGGTGACATCTGGACATTTTGTTGACTAAATTGAGTGCACAGATGGCCCGACCAGCACACTTTGGACGTTGTACCAGAAATGGTATTTATACTGTTCTAACGTAAAAGCTGCTATTCAGATCGAACATATTTGAGATTTTATTTGTTGTTCTACTTTGTCTTGTTTTCGAATGTGCTTTATAATCACCATATAACTATTGTTTTAGTAAATGCTTTGTGTGAAGTGTGGGAACACGAAGGCCCGTTTTCATAAAACTCACTACACGATTAACAACGATACAGATGATTTACTAACATCCGCAACAGAGAACGAAACGTCGAAAAACTTAAGCAGTTCGTAAAAAATGAAACTTTACGTTATAATATTATCCCTACTTCTCATAGGTTGCCCGAATATTTCGTAGTTATATTTTTGTGTTAAGAAATATCATTATGGGTAGAGGTGTACACATATGGCTATAAGGATACGACCAATATAAAGGCACAACCCGAACAAATTTGATTACAGAACTGGAGTTAGCAGCGTCAACCTTTCACAACCGCCACTCAATATACTCGATTTCGGTAAGTAGTACCATTAAATAGGTTAGGATGGCATTTTTCTTAAAAGGGTTTGGGTAGTATAGTTTACGTATGACTTTTATACATTTTCGCTCCGAATCAGCCCTTCAGCTTCATTTAACAAGAGTGCAGACTGATAAAGGAGAGTGGCACCAAATCACCAGGCAGGAATCAATTTGGTCATGTTTCTTACGTCGCCAGGCGAACGGATTCTCTGCTCAACAGCATGTCCCCCTCATGTAGCTTCTGACCCTGATTCCAACACATCCGGTGAGAAATCCTTCATGTACTTTAGATGCCTCCTGACCAAGCAATTTCTTTAGGACCTCCGAGTCGAAACCTCACTCTACCGCCCGTGCGATTAAATTCTGTAAGACACGAAGCGTTTCATTCCGTCATGAGTGTGCGTCGTGCATGCCATTAACGTGTAAAAAAGACCATCCCTGTCCTATGCCAATATACCTTGGGAGACTCTATGACCTGTAAGCATCTGCGTGAGGCAGTAGGCAAGTTTCGCTCCATATCGTGTGATTCAGATCTCAACGTTAAAGATAATGTTCCTATGTGCCGCGCGCGAAGCGAATCTAGGTATAGCATCCCATTGGTCTAATCAAATGTTTATAATTCTTCTTTCGGCATCTTCTGACAGTTCGTTTCATAATACATATCTTCCTGTTAGCTTTAAGTAAGATGTGTATTATGAGACTTAAGACAGCAGATCCATGGGAGTCTTAAACAGCTTACTTGATTTTGCATCAGCCATTGAGAGGTTCTTGTTTCTCTATATTTAGCAGAATTCTTGCTACTTCCACAGGCATCTGATCACTGGCAAAGTTGACCAAGTGGAAGTCCTTTGTAGTACTGCAAAGACGCTACATATATATATATATATATAATATTTGTATAGAATCCCCAGTGTTTACTTAAAACTTACTCTATTTTGATAAACTATACTAAAATTATACAAGTACAGTTAGATGAACAATATCTTATTGATTTTTGAAATAGACTTAAGAAAATAGTATGAGAGATGTCAATAGCTGATCTTAAAATAACTTTATGAGTAAGTATTAACAAACAGAAACATTAAGTAACAACTAAATTTGACCCTTAGTTAACAAGAGTTACTTTCTTTGAATTATATATATGCTTTTCATAGAGTACTGCCCGCAGCTACTTGGTAAATTTTTATCATTTTTCACAAAATGTCGAATAAAGTTTGGCCTGACAAACTGTTATGAGAGCATTTTTTTCGTTTAATAACACTCCTACTTCCGGAAGTGTTATGCTGATTTTTTCTACCAAGTTTAAATGATATATGCTTTCCGTTTAGCTGAGCATAATCCATCGTGCTGAGCACATACATAGCTTTTAGCCTAAGGCTATCTATTGACGCTGGAAATTAATGTTTTCGTCCACAGACAACAGGGTCCGAAAATTAGGTCTTACAAAATTTTAAGGAAAATATTACAGTCTTATTACAAATACTACAAGGGTGATCAATTTATTGATGTGGTGCACTTTAATTGGTACGCGCACGGCTCTTATGATTCGTTTGTATATGTGCGTGCTCTATAGAAACGCCATCGGCCGAAGTCCCGTACGTAGTGTCGCTCTTCGATTCAAAATGCAAAAACCGCGATCTTACCGGAGGAAAGGGGTCGTCTTTGGCGGTTTTATCCGAACTTTCACATTTAACAAGCAATGAAGCCAAATTTGTTGTACCCAATGGTGTGGTCGTCACCACCGAGGCTTTCCGCAGGTTTTTATTGTCCCCAAAGGTGTCAGCTCTTGAGAAAGACCTTCATAAGGTAATTTTGAAACTGTTCAATTCTGAACCGCTATTAGGTGTTTAAACGGTTTACTGGCGCCGGTCGGCCAAGGTGTTTCGAAAACTAAGCATAAGCTCTAATAAATCGAAATCGGGCAGAGAAGCCCAACCTTAGGTAAAAACGCCTTAGACCTTTGATGGCCGCGTCGTCGCGTTTTCAGTTATGTGAAAAGTTGCTATCGAACCTCTGCGCATTCATAGTATAGCTGTTTTTGGTTTTCAGTTGTTACCTGTCACCAATTTGATTTAGCCAATGCGAGTCTATGTCTATGTCTATGGTTAACTCGTTTATTATTTGAAATTCTATTGAGCCTCCTCGAGTCGAATTCATTAATACGTTCTAAAGACAAATAAGAACTGAAATCTACAGGTGTTATCAACCTCAACGGTGGAGGAAGTCAAGCTGATCACCGATCAATGCAAACAACGGGTGCAAAACGAGCCTGTACCTTCTTGCATCTCAAAACAAATCATCGATCGCCTTAAAGAAATTTTCCCTGATCTCCCATCAAAGCGCTTTGCCATACGCAGTTCGTGCGCTGGAGAAGATTCCGAGGATATGTCAGCAGCGGGGCAAATGGATACGTTCCTTGGCGTGAGAGGCGAAAAAGAGGTGAGAACAGCCGGAGAACCTCGGGCTCTAGTACAAGCCCCACACTGATTTATTATTCTTGTTATACGAGGTTAACTTCTGAGTCGGTACTTCGTACGCTGTTTCACCACTTTTGCTTTTATAAAATGTTCTCCAACCCTATGTTTCCTGTATATTTAGATTATCGCTGCTATAGTGAAATGCTGGTCATCACAGTTCAGTCACATTGCTATAGAGTATAAACGCCGCTATGGTCAAGAGCTTTTGAGCGAAATGGCAGTGGTTGTAATGGAAATGGTAGCCGCGGATAGCGCAGGAGTGATGCTCACCTGCGATCCTCTCACCGGCGACCCGTCCACGATTTACATCACCTCGAACTTCGGACTTGGAGAGGTCAGATCTATGATGACAGAGTGTCCTAGAGAAGTCATTATTGAAAAAATAGAAAATTAAATGATGTGGTTGCGTAGTCGAGCGTACCAGTTAAGTGTTTCCTATTTAAAGGTTATTCCAAGCAGTAAGTTGAATTAAACGCAAAAGTATCACTAATGCGGGCAACCCTTTTCCTTGACATTTTCTTCAATAATAAATAAACTCATTTAAATGAATCAAACAGATAAAATGTTCCGACAGTTTTAAACTAATCTGCCAATTAAAGTAGATGTTCATAACGAATTCGTGTGAGATTTGGTGTTGTTATTACAGAGTGTTGTATCGGCTCTGGCTGATCCGGATACGGTGCGCGTGCACCGCGACATTAGCGGAAAGATCACAGTGAATCAGGTCGATATCGGCAAAAAAAACGTCAAGATTATTATGGATGGTAGGCTATCAAGTATTATTTCAATTAGATAGATTGAAAATTGTTGTTATTAACAATAATTGCTACTGCAATGGAAAAGTTATACACAAAGGAACAAAAGACTTCTTAGTTGGATGCAAGATTTTTTTTTTTTTTTTTTTCATACTAAAACTGACGCTACTACGACTGCAAAAGTGGTAAACATATTTCTTATTGTTTGTTCAGATGTATATGTATTAGCTCGCATTACGGCATATGCTAAGTGACCTAGGGACAGTTATTAAATGACCACTGTTTCGCACAGACTGTTTTTTTCTCGATTTGTGTTTTATAAAAGTGCAATAAGTGACTACAATTCAACATGAGCACATCTTTTTTGTTCACGGAAACCGAAGAATCTCCCATAAGAACCGTAACGATACAAGAAAGTAGAAACAAATAATCACCTTTAAATTTCGGGCTGATTCGGGTTATTTTTAACGGCTTCCTGCTCACAAAATCACCTGAAACTACTGTAGTCGCAGGGTGTATTTTTCTTCTATTGTACCCCAAAGTGGTTCCCTGCATATAATGCATCCATTTTTCAAAGGGCTTACCTACGACCGGACACAACTCTATCTTATGAGGCCGAGTAAAGGGCTCAGTTTTAACGGTTGGATTTGGTTTTTCCGGGACTACTGCTCACCAATTGTCAATTTCGTTCATGGAGTTCAGTCAGAATTAGCCCAATATCGAATTTTTTAACACTACAGACTGATAGGGAAGAATGGCTAGCGCCATCGGATCAGATGGTGCGCCCATTTGACCAACAAAAAACACCAAGGACCAAGATTGCTTTAATGCGTCCTTTGACATGCACCCATACTTCAGCTTCAGGTTTTGATTGTCAGAAAATGATAATTAATAACTGACGACTATTTTAGTGCATACTACACAATTTCAGAGCGTAAGTTTGATAACTAAGCTATCTAGCAATCCATATCTATAAAAATCCAAACAAGAAACTGCTACTTAATAAAAACTACAGCCATGTATGCTGCACAAATGTAAGACAAAGACAGCTTGGCGAATTTCCGTGTTTCCTACATTAGTCTCAGACAATATCAACGAAAACTGTTAGTAAGCACTAATATGATTTCTTGCGATGCTATTGATCATATGTAACTGATGTAGTAACAACCTGTTCTGTTCATAGCTTGAATATTTGTCTCGAAATAGTTAAATTTCACGTGTTTATAACTATAAACACAGATCGTTTTTATGATTTATATCAATTCTGTCGCTGTGCAGAAGTCGGCGGGACTCGCGAAGAAAAGCTTGCGTCCTCAGAAGAAGCCACTGATGCATCTATTAGCGTCCACCAGGCTGTAGAATTAGCTCGTGTTGGTACTGAGGTGAGTTTTTTTTTCAATTTGAAATCCATTTCGCGGCTTACATTATGCCAAATTGGCGCATTTAAATCTAGATAAACAAACAATTCGTATTAAGTGGCGGCCATAGGATTATCAGGACATTTAATTCAGCCACAAGGTCAAGAATAAACATCTAATGCATTTCATAAGGAAACATAGATATAAAAACTAGGCTTTTCCTAATCGAACCGGTAGCAACCGGCTAGCATAGTAGGTGTTCTTATATGATGCATTTAAGTTATATGATCTAGTTTTATAAAGTCAACCAACTAACGGTACAGTTACAATTGTATCTGCATAGATCAAGGCTTATACGAACGCGGTATACTAATTCCATGACGTTATCTAATAAACTGTTTCAAAATGTTTATCCATTCTAATTTTTTTAACCGGTAGATCTGGTTACGCGCTTTGCCCTTAACTTATGGCTCGACCGTACGTGGGTCGGTAAATACCTTTGCGGTCCACACAACTCACAGCTATTTACGCTCAAAATTAGAGAATTTTTTTACCTATATTTAATTTTTTCGCTAACTTTTCCGTGAGTCGTTTTCATACTGTAACAACAAGTATAGTGAAATTTTTTCCTAAAATCAACGCTTGAGTACAACATGTAGTCCCCTTTGGTCGTGCCCTACTTTATCTCTAGCGTCAACACACATGATCAACCGGTGTACAAAATTTTAAACTTATTATAAGGCCTTTCTCATGACTGCCTTGATCCAGGTAATAAAACTAAGCGTTGTCTTCATTATTAAATTAAGCATCACGTTCATACTGAACTTTTCAGTTTTTACCGAGCCTTTCACTATTCGGTTCTAGTCAGGCAACCTATAGTAAGCCCAACTTATAAGTCAAAAAGTTAAAACTAACTTTAGACAGTTTCTTCATGAATGAATCCGTACAACCTATGGATTAAGTTTTTGGGCCGAATATTGACCAGAAATAGCGCGATGGCCTATTCTAAGCGATGTAGTTAGTAGTGTCTCACTTGTAGTAAACAGTGATGCTGCAATAAACATTGTTCTCACGTTAGCAACAAATCCTGAAGTCCTCATCGATACTTTACCTTACATGGACGCTATGAACAATTATTGTCTATGCCTTTGCAGCTGTTTGATGAAATGAAAATCAAAATTCTCATGGTACGTAATCAAATGCCAGTTTTTCTAACCCTTTCCTTGTGACATCAGTACACCGACGAAAACCGTAACCACTCGGTCCTCTTCCACCTAACGAGTTTATGCCAGTACTAGTCAATATCTACTAACCGTTCAAGTTGTATCAAAGGTTATTTCTTTTCGAGCGAAACATTTGATTCGTCGATTCGTTCAGTGTTGGTCTTATATTGCGCAAAGGATTATTGCAGAACCCCTGCATCAATAAATTTGTCCCCAAGCATCCGAGGTAGTTTGCGCGCCGTCGAGATTTTGACCTAGTAGTACCTATTTGCCTACTACAGTACTTTCGGTTTATAAAACCTATTTTAACCATTAAGCTTGCACTGTCTGGCTGCCTAAATTTTTCTGCTTTCAACGGCCCAATCGGATTTCTCCAGGTCCTGCAAAATGGTCCACTCAAGGCGACGGTTGGCTTGATGAAAAATCGAAAATCCATGCGCTTCCGATTTTCCGTTTATAACACTATCTACGTAGTACATTAGAAAACTCAGAAGGCTTGATTACAGCTCTGGGTTTGCGTAATTGTGTAAAACGTGCCATAGCAATCATAGCAAGCAGAAGGTGAAATTTAGGCCAGACATTTTGTGATTAATACTTTGTAACATAGTGATATATGCTATATAACGCATATGACTTACCATGTTCATTGTGAGAAACAATTCTAGGTCGAGAAGTGTTACGGTGATTGGCGGGACGTAGAGTGGGCTCTTCAAGGCCATACATTATTCCTGCTTCAGGCACGCCCGATTACGTTCATGGACAAGCCATCCGATGAAGAGATTTCACTGGACATGGAAATCCCCGCTCGTAACGAGAATACCATAATTTCTACGGCAAACGTTGGGTTGGTTTTTTGCTTTCATTTTCAAGTTTAATTTTGCCGTAATCATATGTTACGAAACAATATTCTAGAGAAGTTGTCTATTAGATAGAGCTGATCATATAATTATTCATAGATTTTACCCGATTTTAGGCAATCATCGAATAGGATGATGGGCAAAGCAAACGATGTAAAATTATCTGTCTGAGCATTATCAGAATCGAAAGACTACTTGAATACGAATTGCTTCCTTTTGCAGTGAAGTATTAAATCGAGCTATTACTCCGTTGGGTATTGATCTGGTCTGTAAGCAGTGCGGTATCTCAATGAAGGTTAGTTAGTACATGATAAATCCCATCTGAGTTCAGCTGAGGCAGTATGTGCTATATATTATATTGGAAAACTATTGGTGGGCTAAATTACGTTTAAAGCTTTTCTGACCAACTAGGCCATTTGTCAATTTATTTTTAACACATTTCATGCGAGTAATAGCTAATTTTTAGGACTATAGTACCAAGATTTCAACTAACCAAATAAACAACTGTTAGTTAACTGTCATAAACTACGTTTGTCACGATCTGCATCTTAATATTCGCCAACTTTTCATGTCCACTTTAGCAATATAAGGCCAAGTCTAGCCGAATGCGAAGAGCTCCCTTGAGTCCGTATTTTGAGTCGATACTGAAGGTTTCGCATCATCACTACTTCATTGATTTGATTGAGGTATGTCCTAATCTGCATAATAATGATAATAATATTTTGAGCTTTTGTATCGCGTTTCCGACGAAGCGTTTGCTTTCAGCAGACACAGAGAAGAACTGACATCAACCTTGATCATTTTTTGACAATACGTTGAAATACGTTTTTCTACGATACTAAAACGCAACCCTGCCGCAAAACAGTTCGCCACAGCTAACGTGCCTTTACTAACCGTAAGCATCTAGAACTAGTAGTTCCCGCTCTGGATAACAAACAAATTTCGAATGCGATGCTGCAGGCTGCGTCCGACCTTGTGTAGTTGTGTGCTAGTACGAACACGAAGACAACCTATCGGACGCAGGCAAAATCTTCTTCATCTGCAACGATCGAAACTAGCCTATTTCATATATCAGTTGCTAAAACGAATATTGTGAGGTTTACCTATATATTACTGAAATAAACTTATATAAGGATGTCGGCGAGCTTCATTTAATACTAGTACCTATATGGGCCTACGAGTTGGTGAGTCAGTAGCTCTCTACCACTTACTACCAACTACGATTTATGAATTTAGGTAAAATAAATATCTCATTGTATTTTAGTGGATTCGCGCGTTTGCAACGAACGCCAAAGACATACAAATTATGGAGTCCCTAATGCTTAATGTGCGTGGCAGAGTCCCTGACGACCCTTTATTTTACGAAAATATAGATGACCCAAGTGACCTCCAACCTTATGTACCCTACTGGGAAAGAACAGCCGACACCATTCATGTAAGTGTAATCCTTTTTAGAAGTTATTGTTCTAAACATAATCACTAAACCTAATCTAAAATAAACACTTCATCTGGAAGAGACGCGAGGAGGAGCGAGTAAGGTCTACCTTAAAAAAAAGTGGTTTTCATATGCTTCCTTAGAATACGGTTTGCTGAGGTCGGTTTATTTGTTCTAGCGAAGCATCAGACCTGCGATGAGGCTTTACGCAAAAATGAATAGTGTAAAAAATGTCAAAAACCAGTATTCCATACAGCGAGCACGAGCAGTATGACTGTTTGTTGGATAAATGTTTCTTCTTGATGCTTGGCTTTGTGATCTGTAGATGAAGTATATCGCAAAGCTTAATTGGCGCTATAACTACTATTTATGCCACAAGAGGGCCCGCTTTCCAATGGACAACATGTCCGTTGAGGAACTCCTAGACGGACTTATTATAGCCTTAACTACGTCGATTGACTGCGCAGTTCGACCGCATGTCAACGCTAGCAATGGATCATTGCTGTGGAGCAATGATATCGTGAACTACATAAAATCCATTAACGATGGTATGTGTTATACTACGCCGTACGCTCCCGTAAACTTGCTAGGAACTCCCCTTTTTAGAACTACCTTTTGCGGGTTTCTCATTAGGGGGTGCTGCTGCTGCTGCTGCTTGACTTCACTAATGCGACACTGAAACATGCTATATATCTTTGCGGTACCCTTAAAAAACACCTTCTTTCGCGTCTGAACGCTCAGTCTATATGTAGCTATAGAATTTGTATCAAGAGTAAAGACTAGAATATCTAATATGGTCCCGTTTCATAACCCTGTTGTCTTACATTTTGCAGAATCGACCGTAACAGTCTATGGCTATCTATCTAGACTTCTCGGTTCGGCGCACGACGTTGTCAGCTGCGAAGTTCCAAAAGTACTTGAGGTAAATTTCTTTGTGAGTTAACTACAACCGTTAGAAATTGCTTTGGTTTGGATACAATGAGTAAAGATCGCGTTTACCGTAGAACTATCTAAAGCATCATTACAATCAAGCTAAGATTAGTTACAATTAGAAAAATGTAGAACAAACTAACCCTAGACATCCTCCCTTCCCGAATACATAGTCATTAATAATATAATACTATATGTCTATAATAATACAATATTGTAATAACATAATATTATATTTAGGCTGCGGTAGGAATAACACAGTATCTGATAACGATAAATAGCTCGCCATTTATTGATATACCCGTGTGTTCGTAACTAACAAAAGTGTTTGCTTGTGTGCAATGATACTCGCCGAAGAAAATGTCCCAGGTGATCCAGTCGGAAATTGGCAGGGACAACTTTCTGAACGCCTCGAACGAAGAGGCTTTGACCTTGCTAAAGAATGAAATGAGCTATCCGCTTTCCAGTAAGGCCTTGAAAAAATTCCTTGAGGATCATGGACATCGAGGGTACAATGAGTTTGATCCGTATCGAAAACCATGGGCCTTAAATGCGGTACCTGTTGTCGCAACCCTGCAAGTATGACTGCTGCTTATCTAGCCAGATTTTCACAACATAAAGTGAACCATCCAAAGCCCCTTCTATAGCTAGCAGGTTACTAACTGCAAAAAATCCTTGATAGATCGTTTATAAATGGGGCTTTGCAATTAATCTGTTTTACTGCTATCCATATCTATTTAGCAGTCAGTGTAATTGTTTTGTTTTAAGCACAATTTCGAATCCAGTGTCGATATGTCAATAAGTATTTTTTTAGGGCCAATATGCGAAAAGATGATTACGTCAAACACTGATTTCATCCCACAGGCAATGTTAAAGAGTGAGTCGGTAGGCCTAAGGAACAAAAAAATAGATAGTGTGTGGGCGTCCATAAAGAATATACCCTGTAAGCTGACTTTTTGGCACAAGTAAGTATGGTTGGTTATTTTCGAACTTATGCATGGTATCACTCATTACGGTTTCATCTTTTCATTTACTTTAGTACAAATCGATTGGCTCAATGATTCGAAATGTACTCAACATATCTATATATATGTAACTGTCAGAAATGCGAATTTTTCGTAATACTCATGTTTGCTGCGCGTTCACGTTCTGACTGTTTACCTAAGGCTCCGGTTAAGCGTGCTAGTGTATTTTGCACGAAAAGGTGTTGGTATTCGCGAGAATACCAAATCCCTCTGGATATGGGCTCAGCATGTGATACGTCTATGGTGTTGGGCACTAGGGCGAAAGCTGAAAGCTGAGGGACGCTTGCCAGATGAGGAACTTTTATTTTTCTGCACACTAAGCGAATTACATAAGGTGATCAAAACTCGTGATTCTGCTATTATCTCCAGGTACAACTATAGTGACTTCCAATATCATATACAACCAATATTTTGAAGAATATTTCAATAGAGAAACGCTAGCTTACAAAACAAAATCCCAGTAAAGGGGTGGTTATTCTTTAGAGGAAAACTTCAAAGTCCTTCATGCTTCGATTTAGAAAAGGGGTCCACTGATGACCGACATTATTTTGTGGCGCACTGTTCCAATAAACGCAGTGAATTTAAACAAAATATGTTAGCGTGGTGCTATCTTTCTTTCAGGGCCTATCATCGCAAACGCCTATTCCCCAAACTTGTCAAATTGCAGTTCCCAGAGTACATCCGCGGTGACCCAAAACCGGTAAAGTGTTCTATATTATATAATAAACTTGGAACATATTTTTTTGTGGCAATCGAGCAAATGGTGTACTAGCCAGCGACGACCGCATCACTGGAAAATGTGTCAAGGTTAGCGTTTAACAATAATCTAAATCAACATCTGACGTCTTAGCTTCACAGTTCAGTATCTGCTGGCCTCAGCTTAAATTAGTATAGGAGGTTTTCGATGAAGGAACGTGCATTGGCGCTTAGGGAAACAAGCCCGGTAGCTTAACCATCATGAAGTCCTAAACAGTTTCTCTGCAGATAGCCTTAAGCCTAATTAGGCTTATTAGAACTTCTTCCTATGAGAGACTTAGAAATTAGCTCAGTGACATAGCTGGCTATCAATTAGATATCTAGATCAAAGTGAAAGAATTGAATAGCTCTGGTAAGTAAAAAGCCGTACGTATTTTCCATTGGTTAGATTGCAATCAAAGCTTTTCTTATCGATTTTTACCTTATTTTATCTTATCGATTTGTGAAAAGCTTATGCGTTAAGTAAGCAGAATGTCTTACATAGTCGACGGTTTCACTTTGGAGAATGAACTTGCCTAAAGTCACGCAATGGCTGCCCGTCTTTACCTTTATTTTATTAAGCTTGCCAGCAATGGGTCGTATGCGATTTGTCAAAAACTAAGCGCTTAAGGAAAGCGATACGAGAGCGAAAATGGAAGGGGGTTATTGGGTACACCACAGCGTTCTCAGTATGCTACACGAATTCAATAAGGGAAACCTTGCTTGTATTGTGCTTAGTCGGCTTGGCGCTAGCAGGCAAAATAGACGGAAACATAGAGGGCTTCATTGGACGACATTTGTTGTTTGTTTGAGCTATGGACGTTCCACAATTGTACCGTAGAAATGACGTAGTTATCCGATGAAAGGGATGCTTACATTTTTCGAACACGCAGCAGTACGTCGAATTGAGTCTATTTCGAAAAGGCTTTATTTCATAGGTCAAATCTAGCTTTAAAGTTTACTAGGCAAAAGGCCGCGCTGAGTTTCTTTCAGTGTTGCCCCGTCTGCTTCTTTTTGTCCAGATCCATAAAGTTATTAGAAGGATTTCTCCGTTATTATTGAGCCAACACGGTAGAGGTTTTAACATCGACCTTTATAGGAACGTCTGACCACAACAAGCAGCTACGCTGGTCGACCATCGAATAATCTTCTCGTTCAAACCCACCATTTGGCCAGAACGGTTAGACTTCGAAAGGATCTACACACAGTTCTAAATGACAATATCGGTTTATAACCTATCCGTCATATTAGCTTCAATGTACCTATTGATCAAGAACGCCTCATACCCCTTTTGTAAACACTAGCGAAGTCGTCCTGTAAGCACTGGCATTTGTCGCTATGTAGTTCCAGCTGTGGCGCAAAGATTGCTTAATTGAAATGATTTTTCCTGCTCATACCAACGCCGTTAAGTAGGTTATGCAAATAAAAGTATAATTTTCCTCTGAGGATTGGTCTCAGATATGTACGTACATGTATTAAGTCAACGATACATCGTAATTACATCGAACGCTTGCACAATAGAGTCGTCCTATGACAATCTCATTTGCAGATAGCTATGCCCGTCGCTGTAACACCCAGCCAGTCTACTATAACTACTTATATAAAGTCTGTCCCTAAATAGGACAGTAAACTTAAGTTACTTTTGGTTTTATGATACAATGAGAGTCCGACTCATATTAAAAAGAATACAGATTTCAATTCGGTACGTGTTTCGATGGGGCCGAAAATCTCAGTATCGATTTAAGCCAGCTGTTTCCAATTGATGATGAGTACAATACAGTATGAGTAATACTTAGAATAAATAAAGTCTTGAAGCCTTGTCCATAGATATTCGTTGTGAGAGTGGGTTTGGTTAATGGATGTTAAAAATAATAGTTATTGTCACTAACGCTCCAATCGACTGTTTCCGTTTCACGTTTTTGTTAACGCGTATGTCCATCTTTTTACGATGTAGATTGCGCAGGAGGTTCCGACGTTCGACGGCGACGTAGTACAAATGAAGGGCTTTCCCATCAGTGTGGGCAGAGTTGAGGCCAGAGCACGCGTGATCAACAAAATTGAAGAAGCGCACACCATTCAGGTTTCTAATAGCAATTTCCATAAACATTTTGAAGCATCTATTGAGAACATTCTGCTGGCATTAAAATAGCTTAGTAATTATTCGTAAGGGCATTACGCTTGGAGCTCAGGAATGCTTCAGGGAGGAACTTCTTCACTAATAACTGACCTCCGCATAGTTGTGTCTAGTAGTAGTGAACCAAGTAGAAGTAATCCCAATATGTGTTTGGATCATGGTATATTTGAGCAGCGTGGCGAAATATTGATCACGTACGCGACAGACATCGCTTGGAGTCCCTATTTTCCGCTACTCGGAGGTATCGTGACCGAGCTCGGCGGACTCATGTCTCACGCAGCTGTGATAGCTCGTGAATACGGCTTACCTTGCGTAGTGGGGCTTTTTAATGTTACCCAGGTAAATAGGAACTGGGTTATTTCTAACGATTTTCTTGCGGTGACAAACTTTATCAAGTCTCCTTCGAGTCAACTGTTCTTAGGTTTTAATATGAGACTCAAATCTCTATGGCTCTATTATGTATTGGTGTTTCAACTTTGAATGACTAATATAGTAAGCATACCATAGGTGACCTTCTTTACCATACCATAGGTGAATTTTTGGTCGACCGTGAATACGTATTTCATGTATTGTGCTATAATGGAAAGCAGTCACTGGAGCCATTTGTCCTATATAATTATCATGCTTTGCAAATCGACTTTAGCAAGGTGTGATGTTTTTTGCATCATTGACATGTCGCAGGTTTTCCGCACGGGAGACCTTGTTCTCTTGGATGGGGCAAATGGGCTTCTAGTTCGTATTGAGGAAGCTAAGGACCAACAGAACTATGCTGTGCCAGAGCCGAGCACCACAGCTACAAGGTTCCGTTAGATCATCGATAAGCTCTCTTTGGAAACGCGCTGTCTGCGGTCGTCTAAGCGGATAACTCTTTCAAAAATGGATCGTTCGCCTATTGAATATAAAAACTTGCTAAACACGTTTTGACATGTACCATATACATATATTCCACTGAAAATAGAGTGCAATACAGGCTACTTCTTCTCAATGCAAAGGAGCGCCTGATGTATCGCAGAAAAATTAAGTTTCTCCCGACGCTCTCGATAAACGTAAGGAACAATTATGGACTGGTAAACATGCATCCACGTAATCGAATGACACCGTTCATTGGTAAACATCAAAGAGCGGGCTTCTACTCGAAGATTTACTCATGCCGTTCTACTGTACCAAAGCCTCTGAGAGCGATACGTACGGAAATAGCAAAAGAAATATATTCATAACATTATAAACATATTGTATTTTCCTCAGTAGTAAAAAAATCGTCTTTATTGCCTTATGAATAAAGCAAGCAGTTTAGTATTCGGATACAGTATACGTAATAGCCGTAGTAGCCCAGTATGGTTTTAATTTTAAACATGTATTTTTTGGCCCACACACTTCCTCTAGGCATGCTCGCCCTAGCGCAGTGGGCATTGATTGTATTTGCCATACTGATCTTAAGGACACATTGTGATCCAGGTACGAGCCCGGGCATGGACTTCGTTTTTTTTGGTATTAGAAGCATACTGTCTGTTGGCCTACCTAACGGCGATACCGGACGTCAAATTACATAGAAGCATGCTAATCCAAACCCGAAACTATGAGAAACTTTCATTCCAAGTATTTAGTTACTTCCAACATGTTACATTCGAGCCTTCTCTCTAAGATACGAATTCTGGATAATTAGAAACGAGTTTCGTTAATATTGTACAGCACCGTTATATAAAAACGAAAATTGTATGCAGTAAACGTGAATGCACTTCTCTACGAACCTATGCGATGGCTTCTGTTGCCAGTTAGATCCAACAATCGTTAGTAAGAAGTTAACCATCCGGAGGATAAAACGAAGAGTTTCTTGTTTAGTCGAACTTCCCCAGAAGATGACAGACCGTTGAAGTAATGGCTGTTAGGCAAGCTATAATACTGTTTGATTCGATGCGTTAGTTGGGATTGATTCCGTGTCCATCGGTCTCAGCAAGTCAAAAGTAGCCTCTACGAAAAGCAACAGAGGGGAAACCTGGTGGCTGGGACGTTGTAGTAAGAGGCTTTCTTAACTAGACCTTCTGTTGTAATTTATATAAACCCTAAGATGGTAGAGCAGGATAAAGAGAGTAAAAGCACTTGATAGGAAAGGATCCGTTTCAGTGTACGTCTCTAAGGGGTACCCATAGTAACGAGTAACGGTTTCCTGATAAAGGATTTACGATCGTGATCTATAGATGTTTCAAGTACAATTAATACTCTACAAATGCTTTCTAAAGCGAATGGCTTTTACCGACACTGGTTTAAATAACGTAAACGTAACTGAGTCAAGCAAAAGTCAGATGAAAATCCTACATATTTCGTAGTGGCTCTTTTTTCTTAATGTAAATACGTGAATTTCAACCACAAGATGACTAAACAAACTCTAATCACCATCGAGAAGCCACCAACTACATCAGTTATTTGTATTTCTTGAAGAGTCCTTTCGTATTTACACACAATTTTACTGAACAATTAGTAATAGTGTGATTAACCCTTTTATTTATCTAACCTTGTCACGAATGCATGAATCCAACTTGACATCTCCAGGTAGACAATACACGTTTTTAAATTTGGGCTCATAAAGACGCACCTCTATTAATAGACATAATTGGTCTCTCTATCAGGCAGTGAAACGCACGCACGTGCGTGCTCTTTTCGATAGCCGAGTAATTTGTTCACATTACCGAGCGTGTTTGAGCACGCGGAAAATGGTCGTTGGCTGTGCGATGGGGGCCTTGGGGGCTGAAATCGTTTGGTTTTCTGATAGTTCCAACTGCACGTGCGCCCAAAGATCTGCACGTCCATTAATAGACGGTTAAAAGGCATCCGTTAATACACTAGTAGACACACAAAGAATTACACCTTTATGCACAGCACCCAGTATTGCTGCTAGAACTTAGTACCACAGGTCGTTCCACGTTGGTAGCGTTTCAGTGGAGGTAACCGCTAGCTGTCACATTCGCTGCCGGCCGCCACGCCGGAAAGAGCCGCCGTAACGCTGTCAGTTAGATTCTGTGACAAAATCCGCTAGTCGATAAGGAAAAATATTCGGATCCGTTGGATGGTGCTTTTAGACCGCTTTTTCGTTGTTCATCTCTTTAATAAGGGTTTGGCACGAACCCCAAACACCGAAAATAACAAAAGGTTCATTAATACTAACTATTAGAAAAGCTTGAATGACAAAAAGTGTACAGCGTTTACATAATACGATCAGTTTTGACGAATGTCGGAGCGCCATCTAGCTGAGTCTGTCGAGTCGTTCCTCACCTTACTCCTACTGCTCCAGATGAAAAACCCGCACCAAGTCTCTGGTCTCGGTTCTAGGTCGGTTGCTTCTTAGTAGCCCACCTTTAGATGCTTATGTCGCTGGTCATGCTCGTGATGGCCGCGTCATTCTTACCACGCCGTTGTAGCAACTCACGCCGTGTCTATGAATGTGTGTCTATGTGTGTGCGTGTGTATGTCTACACCTGAGATGCAGATTCTAAGAGAGGTGTCAGCATTGCATTGGAATCGAGTTTGCCTGGCCCTTTACATTCCTTCCCGGTACGGCCCTTCCGCCCTCTCGTGCTTTGGCGGTGCGAGGGCCCTAAGCGGAGCCGGTTCTGCGTTTGTCTGCACGGCCCGGCCAGTCAAACCCAGAGGGCCAAACGCTCGGGTTCTGAGCGCAGGGCACCGGTTTGCACTGGTCCTGAGCGGGGTCCTGTCTAGCGGTCGGCCGGTCTCTGGCCTAGCGGTGGCTGCAAGACGATCTGGCGTCCATTCAACACTGGGTTGCTTCTCTGCTCGCGTACGCCATCCTGTCGTCCTTTACACTCCCTCGTCAGCCTGCTACTACCATCAGCGCCGCCACAGCCACTGCCCCAGCCAGCTCTCTATCTCCAGTGGCCCCAACGAGTGACCTGCCTCGTTGGTGCTCGCCTGCCTGACTCTGGCCGACTGCATGCGTAAGCCACCGTCGCCGCTGCTGCTCTACCCTGGTCCGCTTTGGTCTGGTCGACTGGTCCTGAAGCAACAGCAGCAGCAAACTGAAACGACGAGATAGTGGTAAATTGCGAAGAACGGCAGCCGACTCAAAGAACCGAGCAGCGAGCAGCCTCATCGACGAATTATCACCCACCGACAACTGAACCGGCCAAGTCATCCCTCTCGAGCTGTGAGAGTTTTGAGAATTGCGTTATAACGATCAACTATCGCCTGCAGCAGCAGCAGCAGCAGCAGCAGTGACGCTTTGTGAGGGTGAAGAAGAATTGCTGGTTGACCGAGACACGTTGCGTTGTGTGCTTTGAGCGGTGGCAGCGGCTGCGCGACGGCAGCGCAGGTGGCGGAGGCGATTCCGTCGAGAGAACAAAACCTAAAAGGATTTCCGAGCCGCTGCTGCTACGATTACTCCCTACAGGACGATCGTGAAGTTGCGTGTACAGGAGTTGCGTCGTGAGTGACCGATAAATCGGGCGGAGCACACACGGCCGTGAACAGAGGCGTAAAGTGTGGGGCGACGTTTGCGTCAGTGAGGTCGTCGTAATAGTGGAAGTTGGTACGCAAAGACTACGTTAAAACGCACAACGTTCATTCATCAGCCGTCGTTGTCGTACAGCCGACGAGTTCCAACGGCAGGAAGAAGCCATGGCCGATCGCGAGAAGCTCGTTCAGCTGGCGAAGCTAGCCGAACATGCCGAAAGGTGAGAAAAAACCCGTTCTCCTTTCACCTGTTATTGCTGTTTCGACGAAATAAAGAAGCGTTTAAACAAGATCAGTTTAAAAATAATAATAATGGATAATTATTATTAATAAGCTTCATGATAGTCTTATATACGTGTGGCACTATCGGACCTATCTACCTACTTTGTAATTGATGTACGCCCTACGCAGATGCATAGACCTTGTATACGACATAGCAAGAGCTTGTTTGTAGCTAGATAATATATAAAGGTGAATTCGGAGGGAGTGACAAAAAATAGCCCCGTTAAGTTTGGATAGCGTCTGATTAAAGAGCAGGGTATGAGCCCGATGATATATAGATATCACTCGTTCACACACACATGTGTTTGCATGTGTGTAGGGAATATGTGTCATCGTTTTTTGTTAAATGTGGCAGAACAGAAGGCCGACTTGCTCGCTGAAGACAGCCACTGGTAACAATAACGAGATTACAAATTATCCTGGCTTAGGGGACCTGGTTTTTTTACGCTACTCTTTTGTTCGTTGTTTTCGCGCTTAGTAAAAGTGATTCTACGTCGTGAGTGTGTCTGTGTGCGATACAGTCTATTATGCCCACCTCGCCCCCGCCCTTGTGAAAGATTCTTTTCCGATCTCATAACTGTTTATGCAGATTAAAGCGTTGCCGTTGGGCTAGAGTTAGCCGCAGGTCGACGTCATTCTTCGACCTACCCAGCTAGCTTGAAGCTGAAAAATAAACGTTTCTAATATTTGCCTTTATGTGAAGCACTGTATAATATTTTTCTAGCTTTCTCTAGATCGGTATGGTTCTAGGCGGCTGGTTAGAGCTATTCACTAAGTTGCACAATTTAACAGATGCAAATACGTACCTAGCTGAGTGCACCTTACAAACTATTACCACTTTGCAATACTAAACTTCGTAAGGGTTTTGTATAAATCATATACTATACATATTCAGTGATACCGCAGTAATGGGAACCGGAAGCGGAAAGGCACACGAAGGCGACTTAGCGGCGTGTCTAGAACGCGATGGCAGAGTTGCTCATGTGTGATAGTAAGGGGTTGATGGTCACTGTCTGTAGATTCACGATCTACCATTGGGGCCTCTACTGCTCTTCTAAGTCAGATGGCTGCAGTTAGCCTCCGCTAGAGCCATTACCCTATTTCTCCATGAGCTCAATTTCCCCTTCTCCAGACTCCCAATACAGCCTTTACGCGGAGCAAATCGTGAAGTTGCTTTGAGACACTATAGACCAATGAACCGGCTGGCGCCGCGGTGCTCGATCTCCACTTGAGTGTAACGTAAAACTAAAACCCGGAATAACATACAGGCACAGATAACGACGTGTGCACAGATATCAAACTACACTTACAGCAGAATCAGCTGTACGAAGCAGGATAAGTGGTCAGGACGTATTTGCTGCTGCCGATGGTAGTGTTGAAATCATGCTTCTGCTCTCCCCGCCAAATCGTACCCCATACCCTTTTACTACGCCATTAAAATTTAGGTAGCCTCGACCTGTTGTTACTAGGCGACGACTCTGGCCGGCATTACGATTGAGGGTAGTTGTATCCTGCACGTAGCATCATGCCTGCAGTAAATAAGCTGCTATTTACAGTGTTCTGCTCGCAAATCATTAGAGACATACGTAAAAGAACTTGCAAGAGGTTCCAAAATAGCGAAACACAGCATGCCCACCTTCTCTTGCTGTTCATAGAATGATCGAACATGAAAAAAATGGATAAATGCATATAGATTAGTAGGAATATGAATGAATCTCTCGCGTAACTTTACATTTTTCGTATAAGTACGATTTTTCTAAGTAGCTATTGCGGATTGAATAAAACATTGGATTAATAGACGTCTTGAAGTTCGTATACATTGAGATGTATGAGGCAACTGCACCATTATTTGACATGAATACATATAAATATCTAAAGAAGCTAAAAGTTCTGTAATACTAGTTTTGTTACATAGTGACTAAATAGTATAGCTTTTGGGTGCACCAGTTGCCGGACGATTAAGCCATGATGCCTCTAGTCTGATGTGGTTCATCGCCAACTGACTGGTCATACAGTGATCGCCGATCGCACTCACTATTTCTCCCCGTCCCGAGGGTTCCGCTTTGGTGACCTGTCGATGGCCCTTTGCACGAAGGCCACTAAATAGCGTCATTCGTTTGGTGCCTGCGACAAGAACGGGCCTGGACACATCACGCACACATACGTACCCACAGACCGACAAACATACTGTGTTTCCCGCTCGCAACAGAACTACGGTGGCTCTATGACGCCGCGTGCCGACTGCGAAATTCGTGGTAGTAACGCAAGCGAATGGACGAAGACGCACTCAACATTCGGCGGAGGACTGACCGATGCCAACGACACACATAGTCAGTCAGCACGAAAGTTCCGAAAATTTCGATACACGCTATGTAAATCCACTAATATGTCTTAGAAACGACATTTTTGTGTTTGGGGATATTTGAGGATTGTGTGAGCCTTCACAACAGATATGTACGCTCTATGGCGACGATGGGTAACTCAACATCGAACGGAGTGTGTCGGCTACCCGAAGAAAATATGCCGCGTTCAAAATATAATAGGGCAATGTGATTTTTTTTGGCAGATAACATTGCATTGTCTCAAAGGTCGGACGAGACGAACTGCCTATCAATCAGCTAGAATTTAATTCATTGGCGGATTAGCAGGTCAAGCTTTTACTGTGCTACACTTGGCAGTTTACACACAACGTTTATCACAACGTCATAGCACAATTTAAATAGGGCACTTTCTTTCAGCTATACTGCGCCTTCGAAGTCCACTCTTTTTCTTCATACAACCATCGTTGAGCTTCTTGGCCCTCTAATGTTTCAAACTTCAATTTTGCACCACATTGAACCGAACGTAGTTTGATGTGCCCTATTAATTAATAGTGACTGAATATTTCAAGATGGCGTATCTTACAAATCTTACAGCTCGATTGGCATCCGTTCGCTTCTACATACAGATATAATTTCGTATTTTTACTAACTTCATAAAGACAGTTCAATTACATTCTTCTGTATTGGATGGCAAATTTCGTAAAGTTAGCATAATGAACTTCCCTAACAGATCAGCATTCTGTAGCGGGCTGAGATGTTTCCCCGTTTAACTTCTTATCACAAGCGTGATAGGAAGCGATGCCCACACCGAAATACAGTCACGCATATTACGGATATGAGGAAAGTAGCATTTGTCTCCAAACCTCAATCTCCTCAGTTCTTCTAAATAGGTCATTTGACCGACAATCTCTATTTGACTAACCCGCTGCTCCATTCATTGTATTGCCCCAGAAGTGGCAATAGCGGTGATCGCCGCCTTGTCCACGCGCCTCCTGACCGCCTATATAGCATTGGAAGCTCGGCAGTATGCAAGACGAATCCAGGGGGGCCTCGACGTTTATAGAAATTCGAGGCACGTCGCTTCTGACGCACAGAATACCGGTCGGAGACCCGTACAATGGATTCGCTACCGAACAATCCCCTCGTGTATTAGAGGTCTGTGCTAGCCAAGTTCAACCTTCTGTACCGACGTCGCAATAAAAATTAGAGATGGGTATAAGGGACGAAAGATACTTGATTTCCCTCCTTTGAAGAGCACGCCATTTCGAGCATGCACTGAGAGACACTGAGTTAAAAAAGCTTGATTGAAGACGAGGGTCGATGTTTGATTATGGCAATAGAACATTTCATATCTTTATTCGTTCTTGATTGGATATGGTATTCGCCCACTTTTCTCACGTTTTGAAACAATGGGTTCTGCTTCGGCCTGCTGCTAGTGTACGAGCTCCTTACGTTTTACATTTCTATTAAAACGGATCCGCTCAAATCTTTTCAAAAACTCTCTGACCTATTTCCGCCATAGTTAAGCTGGTTGAACGCTGTACAGAGTGTACACTCTGTATTCCCATTTTCCGTGCGCATTTTCACCGAACGGCCCCACTATTACTTCCGGTCTGGCTATATTTGTGTTTTCCAGCTCCTAGGCCACGAACGAATCAGTTTTTGCGATTATCAAACCCTGCAACATGTTTGACAGCGACTACATACATGCACTCATGCTCACATGCTTAAATATGCCATTCCAGAGCTACAAGGAGGAAAACCGACTCCAAGATCTATTGACGTCAGCAGCTATTAAGTCCGTGAACACTACTCATCGAATACAAGCGCAGATGACGAGTCGGCGATCGTAAATGTTGCTTTTGTTGCTACTGTCGCTGGTGATTTAGTCCATCGAATCGGCGGGACAAATCTATATTTTGTTTATAAGAGTTTTTATGTAACAAGTACGACTTCATCGAGTTCATCTAACGACCACAGCACTTTGTTGCCAAGCGAGGATGAATAAACATGAATAGAATGAAGAAGCTTTTACAAAACTCTACCTTATGTAGTTCCAAGTAGACACTTAGTTAGGAGGTGAAGTATAGGATTTTTTTGGCGAGTCATACCGTCGAACATCGAGCACTTCTAAACGTGCATCATGTACAAGTGAAAATCTCTTCAGTAACCTTCAGTGTAGTGAAGGGCTCTTTCTGAGAGGAAAGAAAAACGGCTGCTAGATATTATTCCTCATCGGAAATCTACTTATATAGCCATCACGTGAGTTGTGTTGTATACTAATGTTTATTCGTGCATTGGCATAAATGTTTTAGTAGGTTGCAGTTCATTTTGAATTTGTACAGTAAGCCTAACCTTGTACTACCCTTAACCTAAGTGGGCGAACTTGGGGTAGGGTGAATATTCAAATGTATCATTGTAACACCCGGGAATACTATGTAACTTTAAAACACGCGGTTCTTTAGACCCGAAGAGGGTCGAATCACTGGTTGACATTTACCTAGTCGCTGACAGGACGTCCACCCGCAGAACAACGTATAAAGCATGTGACATTACACATCTATTATTGTTATTATTATTATATTGACAGTCTTGTGCAAAAATGCGTCCTTTCTTATATTTTAACTCTCTTGCTCAACGTATAACGCTATCAATTTCAAATAATTGCCCGAAGCCAAATAAATATGTGGTTCTAAATAGAAATACCGTCAAAAATTTACAAGGATGTTAGACGATTATTGTTGCGCTCGGAGCCGCTGAACGTATACTTGTACATCTTTTGGAGTATTTGCAATATCTCACTCATTTAATTTGTAGCGAAAACTTGAAGCAATGAACGGACCCGCAGACAGTCCGGCACAATGAAAAAAAAAAAAGGTTGCAAAGCGTGTGAATAAGAGGTCGTGATTTTGCTTAAACTCTAACAAACGCAATCATACTTTCAGTGACGAGCGTCGCTGAAAAAAAAAGGGAGGCCTATACAAC
Source organism: Varroa destructor (assembly GCF_002443255.2). NCBI lineage: Eukaryota > Metazoa > Arthropoda > Arachnida > Mesostigmata > Varroidae > Varroa > Varroa destructor. The sequence continues at coordinate 6,800,265 of NW_019211460.1, read as the reverse complement.
TTATTTCGTTAGAAGTTAGCTGATATTACCGGCATATTTCGTCGAACCACTGCGGTGACCCTTCTTTCTAGCGTTTTGACGAAGACTTGATCATTACCAAGTTCGCTGTGTCCGTACAGGAACTCATTGCTTCCGTACTCCATTGTTATTATTCCAGCGGCTACCTTGTCTCCTAACTTCCACACTTAAGCCAATGGCAGTGAAGACGCATTCCCTTTGAAGGGAGCAGCACATTTACCTCACGTTATTTCATCGAAGGTTCCACCAACTATTTTTTTTTTGTGTCTTTATCAAGTTAGTGCGACCGGTCCGTGGCATGATATCGTAATTTAGCCTTGGAAGTTTATTAATTCGGGTGGTGGTGCTCTTAAGCTAAGGATGCAGCAAAATTAAACAATTATGTGGTTTTTAGTAAGATACATAAGATTTTCCGAAGATACATAATATATTGAATACGACTTTTTAAGCTTCGTTTTTTTTTTTTTTTTTTTTGAAGCACAAAGCACAGACCCTCGCCAGTGAAAATCTTTTATTGCAATTCGGAACGCGCGGTAACTGAGGGCTGTAGCGGAATAGCCTCCACGTAATATATAGCACAAGCTACAAACTAACTGTTCTCTCTGTATATACTGACTCTTATATATTACTATAAATATTATAATAATAATGGCTGATGTGTTCCCTTTAACAGACTTTTAAGATAATACTATCACATGAGGTCAGATTATCCTCATTCTAACTGATTTCTATGCTTTTCATGGATTCACATACGTTATTCAATAATATACAGGTAGTGTGCCATACTAGGCGTTAACTTAAATAAGGAACCAACTAAGTAAGGACTTCTTTATCAACGATACAATTATATCATCGTATGGTCCATATTTTCATTTTACCCCGCACGCCCTTATAGGGGGTACTTAGTGTTAAATAATATATATTAAATGTATGTCGATAAAATATTTTGCTTCTTTTTGTTTAATTTATCTTTAAATAGATACGATGATATGGCTAGCGCAATGAAGGAGTTAACCGAAGGCAGTGCTACGGAGCTGTCTAATGAAGAGCGGAATCTTCTTTCGGTGGCCTATAAGAACGTAGTAGGAGCTCGACGATCCGCCTGGCGCGTAATTTCCTCGATTGAGGCAAAGACCTCACAGGCCAACCAGCAACAGATCGCCGGAGAATACAAACTCAAAGTCGAACAGGAACTGAAGGATATCTGCAATCAGGTAGTAAAGCTAAACCGCGTATTGAAGAATTGTAAACATGCCTTTCTCTACTCCTTAACCTCTACAGAAGTATATAATATATTTCCCAAAAGCTATGTATTTTGGCATATCGGCGTGCGGCCCAAGCGTTTCGCTAGCATTAGAAACTTCGTTATCGGAATACAGATGTAGGCAGCTTTCAAAAACAATAACAGATACTGTCGTACAGCATGCCGGTACAAATTATTTATTAACACAAAGGGTGTGTGTCCGTATTTTAACATGGATCACTAATAGAACAGTAGTACCCTATATGGCTTATATTTTCGTGTTCACCATATACGTGAATTCAACGTACGTCAATTTCTGTTTAATACTCTTCGCAGGTCCTTGCCCTTTTGGACGGTTTCCTCATCCCAAAGTCTAGCTCGGCTGAGTCCAAGGTCTTCTACCTAAAAATGAAAGGCGATTATTTCCGCTACCTTAGTGAGGTAGCACAACCTGCAAGCCGGGAGGAGGTGGTCAACAACTCGCAGACGGCGTATCAGGAGGCCTTCGAAATGGCCAAGAGTAAGATGCAGCCGACCCACCCAATAAGGTTTGTCCGAACATTTCAAGTATTAATGGCCTGACTGAGCCTGTTTCCAGCCGAACCCTTCAAGTACTTCTATATCAATAAAAAAAATCAACATATTTGTATAATGTAGTCGAGTAGCTCGGTAAATTGTAGTAATTAGTTTGAATGCTCCACGGTGTTAAGCGGCATCGCTCATAATAATACTCCCTGATCCACCTTTCTGATGCAGCAAAGTATTATCTGATGCTTGTGTGAAGTCAGTGAAAGCAAAATTTCAGTGAAGTTTTCCTTTACAATTATATTATTGCCTATATTTATGACCTGTTGATATTTAGCTAGTGTTCGTACCTTTGAAATTTTCCATACGGGTCAACTCAGTCGTATACATATTTCAATAAAACGAATAAACTCTTGTAAATACACTGTGATCAAAACTTCAAATAACTATTGATATTAGACGCTGGATGTTACCTAGAATATGATAGACTGTGATCTAAACGCTTCGATCAAAGGAGGCTACCTCTGGGTAACAACGATTGGTCAGAGAGGCAAACGATTTCCAATGTTAACTCTTGCTAACCCTTTAGCCAAGGAAGTAGAATACGCATAGGTTAAAAAAGACTGATCATCATCATTTCATTATATAAGAACATTTATTTACACTATCACTTACTATCAGAACTTTGCATTTATTATTTTTTCACCACAGATTGGGTTTGGCGTTGAACTTCTCTGTATTCTACTATGAAATCCTGAACGCGCCGGATCGGGCTTGCCACCTGGCGAAACAGGCGTTTGATGACGCCATCGCGGAGCTGGATACGCTCAACGAGGAATCGTATAAAGACTCTACGCTTATCATGCAACTGCTTCGCGATAACCTCACGCTGTGGACCTCTGATACGCAGCAAGAAGAGGAGGCGCCTCCCGCCCAGTAGAGTACCTCAAGCACCTATTCGACTTAAGGGGATAGCCAGACAGAACGACGTTACCTATACAGAGCCGAACTGATCCGTAACTTACTCCTCCTTCGATCCAAAATCTCGTCATACTGTATCAATAGAATTTTTTTTCAGATTCAGATAGAGTGTATGAAATCATCACAGCTATTCCTTCGAAAAGTTAAACTTCAACGGGTCGTCTGTTTATTTTGTTAGCAGCTGTCTTGGCATTGGCGTCGTTCGCTTGCCGGGTAAGGGCCAAAAAAAAAATAATCTCTAAAACAATAACTATTTTCTATACTTAATTGTATTCAAAAACGCTGCCCATTTGAAACATTATAGGTCTCTATTTAGATAGGGCTTGTTATCTCTTTGTTTTGTTCTTTATTATCATATGTGCGCCCATTGTTTGATAACGGCATTGGAACGGTTAGAGCGAAAGGTTAATTTCTTTCAGCTCCATGTCTCGGTACTAAATATTCTAAAAAAATATTGAAGTAATGCGCTGGAGTCCAGCTGTGACTGTAAGCGGCACGGATACAAAAGCAGTCTTCTCATAGGTTGATAAAAAAAATGGCGCATAGTACGCGACCACGTACCTTTCATTACCCTATTTCTTCTTAATTTGCTCCATTTCATCCACAGTACCTAGTCCCGTTATCGTATATTAAGCACGCGCTATAGGTCCAAGGTTGTTCCAACATGTCGAAGACGACGACGACGACGATGACAACAATTCAATATTTCAAAACGTAGCCACATAGAAGCCCCTGGTGAGGAATACCGTACACAACAGCTGCACCGCAATGCTCTTAGCAGATACTTACGCGCACATCAGAGTAACAATATGTGAGCATACACCATGCAGAGTGACTTGTTATTGTCTGATTTGCATTCACAACACAGTCCATTGAACCCGGTCCTGAGCATACGTGTACCCAAGCCGGAGTGGTCTTCCGCCTACAGGGTTGACGCTGACAGCACGAGTTTCCGCCCCGAATGTCAACAACGGCTATTCAACTCACTGGGTGACTCAATCGGCATGTTTTGATTGTCACAGTAATCGAGATGATGACGAGTAATTATGATATTGTACTGTAGCATACGACGACACGTAGGCCCAAAAAAAACAGCCCAATGGGCTTTTTTCAGCGGTCACTGGTTGCGTCGAGCTCATTTCCAGGCTACCGAAGTCCTATACGGACAAGCGATCTACAGGCAAAGATCATCGAAAACGACCTAGCTAAAGTAACCGGTGAAGATCAACAGCCGATAGAAAAATTCGGACATGATCTAGATCACTTTTAAAAGTGTCGCTCTATTGTAGGCATAAGTAAAAAGATTTAAATAGCTGCTACTTGTTAATAGTAGTTGAAAAAGATACATGTATGTATTTGGCTAACCAATCCTTGATCAGGGCGCAGTGATGATGTCTGTTATTCAGTTGACGATGGAGAACGTACGTACGGTCCAATTTCAGTCACTAATTTATTATTGAAATAAAAATTAACGGTTTTATTATAGTCCTGTACGTTCATAAACATGTAATTTTCACCGTTAGTAAAAACCTCTGGTGTGCCCCCAAAAATATCACCTGTTTTGAAAAAAACCCGTGATTTTATTCCGCTTTTACACACACAAACACACAGCATTTTTTAAACGACACCAATTATGAGGATGACAATGAGGGATACAATCGAAATATGCGAAACCATCTTGAACCTCTTCCATACCAGGATACATTGACAGTATACATCATTGCATGCTGCTATTATTATTATATTTAGAGAGAGAAACTAAGACATGATGCATATATTCATATGCGCATATATATTATAATGAGTATAGAGAGTTTGTTTAAGCGGGAGGCCGAACCTCTATTGAGCTCGTTTATAATAGTAATAACAGTACGAAGTAATAGCTGAGCAGAGGAATAGGATAAAAAAACGAACGGAAGAGATTACGAGCTGACTCTAGTCGCCGATCTACCAGCAAGCAATGTCTGCTTAAGCACGCTATTTAATACTTACTTTGATTACTGGTACCTAACGCTGAGATCTATGATTCACAGCATCTCTCATAAGAGCTATCACAAAACACAGCAACCAAGCGACTTAGTGATTACAAACCCCCGTACGGAATTTCGCGTTGACTTAAGCACAGGACGTTTTCCTGGCAGGCAATCCAATACCGGTTTCATAGATCGCGTGAAAAAAACTAAGCAAAGAAAAACAACGATCTTTATCGTCATGAACTACTACCGTCATTCTTCCGCAAACTAAAGCCTCCAACGTCAACTAGTACCACTATTACTACAATTTACAACCATTGATATTATTATTATTATTATTATAGTATAAATTAGCAGCTAGTTAGAGCGAGAGGGCGAAAGCGGGAGCGAAAGAGTGCGCGTGACAGGACGCAAGAAAGATATTCGTTCAAAAATAACGACGTCGGCTAAAGACATAAAGGTAAACAGGCAGAACGAACATGTAAACAGATTCACGGGCTAACAAGAACAGCACTGATTGATACCAATCAAGTCGAAACTAGCATGAAAAGTAACTATAGGCATATTGAAGAAGCGGTGACGAACACAAGATACAAAACTCACCGCGATCAACAATTACGGACCCCGATTTTTCTAAACAAACGGATCACCCTAACCAAGACTAATGCAATGGGCCGTTAATACACTTCAAAAGAAAAAAGAAATAGGCCAAATTTCTCAAAACACTGATATTTCAATGTAAGCCATAATCGTCTACTACCGCTGATGCGCAGGGGACAAGGAAATGTCCAAAGGATAATAAATACAAGGCCAAGATAATAGATCAGGAGCGAGATGAATAAGAATGCGGCGATCACGATCGAACGTGGGTTGCGATAATAGGCCATTTTTTTTATTCCTTTGTTGCGGTGTAAACAGTTATTGGGAAGCCACGATAGATAGTCGTCGTCGTGGTAATTACGCTTGGGACTATTAACGGTATCACCAGTCAACAATAAGCACTCCGTCAGGCTTCGAATGGCTTCTATTCCTCTATTTTCATAGTGAAAATTTTCCTATTAGCAAGGTTTCAAGATGAGCTTCAATGAGCCAACTGAACTGAATCAAGGGCCATACCCTGCCTCAATGCGCGCGTAGGGCACACGTCTAGATGAAGGAAATGATGAATAAGTAACGATGAAATGATGATTATTATTATTATAGATAATTTAGAATAGTAAAGAAAAGGCATGACCACGATAAAGGGAAAAACACAATATTTAAGGTAATTATAACGGTAACAAATGTAACACAATACATTACAGACAAGCGGTGAAAAATCACTGTTATAATACTACAAATAAGTTATAATACTACAGGTAATCATCAAACGAGAAAAACGCCAAAACGCAGTACTTTATTAAATTATTAAAAATTCGACCGGAGAAGCCATCATCTGTATACCAGCGTATGCGACGTCGAGCCGCGTGTCTTAAGCAAAATAATGTAGCCTTTATGAAGCTATTTGAGGTCCCTTCCCATGTCGAATCTTTGACGTTTCTGGGAAGTAATTATCGCGTAACGAGTTAACCGGAAAGTGCGCAAGTTCTAACAAATCGAGAAACGATGCAAAGAAAGAAATAGGCCGAATTACGTTATATTGAAAAATTAAGCTGTTTTAGACGCGCGGCCCGTCCGGCAAGACTGCCATCTTTTGCAAGACTATAAAGTAATGCATACCAGCAGATATGAGTAATAGTAATTATCATTATATACGAATAGAAATTTTGTTAATTGATCACAGACAACAGATAACAACAACAAACAACGGCAGAAATAATAAAGTATTGAAAAATTCTTAAAAAGTTTGCAGATCGTCATCGTTCTAATCAACTAGATGATTGATCTATATAATCATTTAAGCGCTTTCTTTCTTGGCGGCTTTCCCGCCAAATTTCAAATGCGTTTTCATCGACATGGGTCTCTATTGTCCGTTTTGCATTTGGCAATATTTTAAATTAGACGAGCGGCTTGCTTTATTGTTAGATGGGGTATTTGTTTTGCCCAACAGCATTCGACCTATTCAATGCTTTTTGTTTAATCAGCTCTTAATTTAGCAACGTCGTATATATATATCTAGATAGTTTCATTACGATACTATCCAGCTTATAATAGATGCGTCTAGCAGACGACGAGCTACCCCAAAGACCCTCATTACATTTACGTTCATAGTTCGAATGTCATAATAGCACTAGCGACCCTGGCTTTAAAATGTAACAAAATCGAGTAACCAAATGTCTTAGTAATTCCTACCTATCTCACAACTGCTCGTTCGGTAAATAAATACGAATGTTTTATCGTAAAAAAACATTATTACATGTTCACAGGGCTTGAAATGATAAGTTCGTGCATCAAACGATAAGCACGTAATTTACTCGTACATATGACGCTCTGCAGCGCAAATCGATGTAGGATACAGGCAGCAATATTTAGATTACGTCTAGAACATATAAATTAGAAATAAAACACAGAATGATTCGTGTTATAGACCGGCGAAACGCTGATCCACACCGATTGGACTATCGGAGCTTTTTTAGCAAGCTGTGCCTCTGAAATGGCCAGACGAATGATCTTAGAACGTATCACCTTGGCCGTGCATCAAAGTGTCTTTCGTCATACGTGAGTTACTATAGCGGGTGTCCTGGATTGTTGGTTCCCATTCCGAAATGCCACCACTCCGCATTGCTGATGGCTATCTTGTACACTCTGGATTCCTCATATACGTCGTGTGCTTGTCGCGTCCTCGAAGTCATTGTCATGCCTTTACACATCGGGCAATGAAGTAAATCTAGTGAATATTTAGGTACACCTACACACCAGCCTATCATTGCTATCTCAGCTGGATTGTTGCGTTCGTTAATTGAAGCAAAACAAATGGCTTCAGATAATATCAACTGTGTCAATATAGCGCCAACAAAAGCAGCTTCAACGGTGGCGTTGTCTTGTATTCGTGTTTTCTGTAGCCTTAGCGACTCGTCAATGCTGGCTAGCGTATGCTATATGTGCCGAGCGACCGCTAACAACGAATGTCTGCGCGTCTCGTTGTGTGGCCACTGCCGCCATGGTCATCACGCTACAACCAGGCCTTACATATATCGATTATTGTATCTTGCTATTGGCTGCGGATTTCGTTTCATTATTCCGTCCAGATCCGACCTACAGCTATAGGCTGGTGCTACATGCATCCGTATCAATGGTACAGCAGTCGCAAGGGGAAGTTGATAAGAAGTAGCATCAGTGTTTCACGTACAGCATTGAGAAGAGGACGAGAGAACAACACGTCTGATCACTTACATGTTTATAGGTGGTGACAGGATTTATTATAAATGCCGTCTGCGCAGCGTAGACTACGCTTGACTTCGTTTTTTTCACTCATGCACGTATCGGTTATATATTTCGGCTGGAGGCATTTTAAGGCGTCACGTGAAAGACGATTGTTCGGTGTAAAAATGGACTAAACTGTTTTAGACCTTTAAGCGTGTGAGACATCGGAGATGCGGCAGTTGATTGCCTTTTAGGCCAAAAGGAGCTAAAGAGATTATTGGCAACCCCTATCAATATCCTCTAGCTGGACAAGGTGTGACGACTTTTGTTAAAGGACCTGTATACGAAAATCACATTAAGTCTATCTTAGCTGGAAGTGCTAGAGGCCTTTCTGAGCCGGCAATCCCCAATGCAGTCGTCAATATTTTTCGCTACGATCCCTGTCATACGGCTGCTGTTCAGAGTCCGAACAGACTACTAATTCACACTCAGACAGCCGAAATCATCGGAACCGTGTCACGCGTGAAAACTCATGTGAGCTATAGCACCATACCACCACATCCGCTCCTTTATCGACTTGCGCACCAACCTGGTATTACCGTTTCTGTGAATGGGATTAGATCTTTATATTCACAAGATCAGAGTGCAATGATCAGACAGCTTCCAACTGTTAAAAACATGGTAATTCCAGCGCCTCTCACTGTCGAAGTCCCAAGGCTGGTCGTGAATGTGCATACACCCGTTGTGGGTTAAATCATGACAACCGTGCCCCGTCATGTTACACCATCAATTGAGGTTCCTCCTGTGCATGTCAGTCAGTCTGTGATGTCCGTCTCAAACGTGCCATTGGCTGTTGACCCTATCTCGATGGTCAAATTGCCACTAGTTTCCACAAAAGTGGCTTCTGCACCGGCATTAGCTGGCTTTGCGCCTCGTGTCATAAAACCTTTGGCACGTGTGGCTATATCAAATGCTCGAGTTGTTACACCGACTTTGCGAACCTCATATGTGGTAACCGGAATCCGAGCAAGGGCGCGCCGTTTTACCGTCAGTAGATCCCTACATAGTTCGTGCGCCCGTTGCGTCGCCCCATAGAATCACCGCGACTAACACAAGCTCTTGCTCTCAAATCTCCTTCGCTGTACCTCACCAGGTAGTACCGCACGCCCCCTCATTTATAGCATCCCCTGTAATCACGCGTATTGCAACTCCCCTGAGCCCTTCTCTTGTCAGTTCGTCATATTCTGGGGCCACTTCGATCGCTGGCTATTCTGATTCGAAAAAATCCTCCAAAATCTCAATACCTTCTCAAGACGTTTTCTACGGTAGCTAATCATCCATTACCAAAAATGGCGAGAGTAGTTACTCAAGAAATTGCCCCTGTCCATTCAGTTACCAGCGTGTTTTCTTGTCAAACCATTAACCCACTTCTGACTCGAATTACTACCCCAACAGTGACAGATCACGCTATTACGAAGCAAAGAAAAGTGCAGATTCCAGTTCCACCACCGATAGTGTCACAGGTGGCCACACCTGCCGTATCAAGAACTGTCATTACATCAAAGCTGGCAGTTGCAGCACCATCTGTTAGGGCCATTGTCACTCATGTCCCCGTTGTGGCCAGTAGAGCTACGCCTATCTCTATAACGAAAGTTGCAATCCTTGCCCAGGCTGTGCCCAAAATAGCGACTCGAGGTCTTATAGTTCTACATCTCATATCACCGGCTTGCGTAGCATGGGTTAATGTTTTTGCGCCCCAACTCGGACGAGCCATCACTACTGTCCCGACTATGGAAATCTTCGGCCACGCCCGAATTTCCAGTTTCGACCATGACAAGAATTCGTACATTCGGCAGTCGCTCCGGCGGCAACAAGAGTTGTTGCGACTCTGACTCGTCCGGTCTCAGAAATTTTCGCTCAGGATCCAACTGTGGCGGCCGTCCGAGGTCCGACTATCCTATCAGTATCAAAAGCTTCTGCTCCTGGTCCAAGTGTAACAGACAAGCCTGTCTTTACTGTTCTCGCAGGTACAATCATCTCTAGCAGATCAGCTAAGACATAAAGACCGCATGGCTTGAACCCGCATTTCTGTGTTCTGCGAGAAATTTTGAATCTGTTCTTGTTGAAGACCAACTGTTGTACATGCTTGTAGCATTATGGTGGCCATGTAATATCTATTTTTTTAGTTGATTTGTTGAAAACATGGAGAATCGTTTTATTTTGTTTGTTTCCTTTTGTTTAAGGTGCGGTTTCCGCATCCCCTGTGGGGATGTTTTTCCTTTTGTTTCCTCAGCTGAAATCATCGAAGTTGTTACTCACTTCGTACCAGTTGACGTCAACGTTGGATCACCCGTTTCCACGATTTCTACAGCTTTTAGGCCTGTTCTCATTCCAACAGGAGTCGCTACCAGTGGTTCTTCTAATATTGGCATTAGAGCTATTAAGCCTGCGCAGCATAATGTTCGTACCCAGATGCTATACTAACGCGGATCGCAGAACCGACTGCCGCTCCGGCGGTGACACGCACTGCGTACTCTACTGCGCTTACGTTTGCTAGTCCTGACTCACCAGTTTTTAGTGTCCGAACGCCAGGGTCCCGCTATTGAGCACCTATCACGGGTATATCTTCTAACGGGTTCATGAAGCTTGTCGCACCTACCTATATCGAGCTCAATCGCCGGCGTACCCGCAGCTATAAAATTTTGCAGTCCCGAAATGACGCGAGTAGTTCCCCGATATGCCAGTGCTAACCCGATAGCAGTTGTTGCTCGAGCAGCGCCACCTATTCACAGCCTCGTTATTACTCGCATGTCAGTTGCAAATGCTGCTTCCGGAAGCCTGTCGGGCCAGTACAGAACACACGTTGTCAGCCCGGTTCTTGCCACTGGCATTTTGGATATGCCCTGTACCTCTGCTGCGCACTTTCCAGCGCCCTTAAGTTCGACGGTTTTCATTCCAGCTTTTACGCAAGCACGAACTTCGACAGTGCCGATATCTGTTAGCTCGGGTAGGCTGCGATATAGTCCGGGACTGAAAGTATCAACACCCTCCATAGTACCTGCTGTATTCCCGACCACCAACCCTGATTCGAACGTGCACGCCAGCCGTAAATATTGGCATTACGGGGCCACGTTATGTTTTCGCAGTTCAGCTTAGCTCACCTATTATTTCCTCTACTCTAGTTCCCGTATCAACAAATGTTCGAATTGGTGCTCCGGCAGTGACTCAAATTGCAAGTTGACCGATAGTGAACCAGGCGATCGCAGCTGTTTCCACCGTCAATAGCGTTTCTGGTGCGATGACCTTGCCCGGCATGCAATCATCAGTAGCAGTCCCAAATACAAGTAGTATCACTGGGGTATCTGGCGCAATTTGTACATCCTGTATAAATAGCATTATTTCTACAACAAACGATGCAGCTCCAGCAATCAATGTATCACTACTAACAACAGGCCATACTGTTCGAGTTGTGAGTGCAACGATTGTGGCTTGTCTTATTGCTTTAACCCAAACAAGCAACGGTATTACGCCGGACCAGATAACTGTGACAGGATCAACTAGTCCCAAAATGCATGAAATTCACACCAACTCAGAAGGCAAAATCGTCCTCGAAAAGTATAAATCTGGCGTTCAATTGATTCGCATAACCGACCTCAGTCAACGCCCAAACATGTCAACGTGAATGAGCCAGATCCCCGGATAATTCGGATCGTTTCGGAATCAGAAGAACCAGTCCATATTGAGCGTGTTGTTCATGACGGTGACACCCAGTTGTTTGACGTACAAAAACCTGTTCAACCCTCTGAAAGAATTATACAAATCGAATGCGGACCACCTACTCCTCCCTAGACCGAAATAAGACGTAACACTTTTCCTACTCAGTCATAGCAACACCCACTACTATTCGCACAGTTGTAGCAGCTGCAGCTCCAGTGAGCGAAGCTGGCACAGAGACACCTCAGGTTCTCAGTTCTAAACCTGCGACAGTCGTCGCTTTAGCGTCTATGTCAGCGACTACAATTAATGCTCCTGCTCCAGCTGTTAATGCTTCTGCTGCATCAGTTATTGTAGCTCCCGCTCCGGCTGCTGGTCAAAGACTACGAGAACCGGCATTTCAGCCGCAAGCCCGACCGCGGTGATTTCTCTGCCAGCAGCTTCCGTAACTGCATCGGATTCTAAGCGTGTTTTAGTGGGACGAATCATATCCCCAGGAGATTATGGCCAGAATAAAGTTGGTTCACCTAAACAAGCTTTTTCAAGATCGTTCTTGTCATCTTCATAGCAATTAAACCTATGTCCTTAATGACCATGGTCAGCTTGAAAGCACTGATTAGCAAATACGAATGAGCGAGAGAGACAACCGACAAAATTTCTACAGCAGTATAGTAAGATGGAACGGGTTAAAGGACATCTGTAATGCCGTGTTACTTACTATTATTACTACATGTACGATTACGGATACACCCTAAATTATTCTACGAGGCTCCATGTATAGGAAGAAACTTCTATGAACGGGGGTACAACTAAGAGCCCTCTAACTTTAGCATGATCATAAATGGTTTCAATGCGAGAAAAGACAAATTAAATTCTGTTATATCTAATTTTATAGAAATAGCGTGTTTTGCTTTTATTTCGTATTTTCACAAGCGCACTGTAGCAAGTTTGCCTCTAGAGTTAGAGACTTCCGGCCGGTATATTTGCTGCATTCGCTGGTATATTACAAGAGTATCAATGAGGACGGATGTTAGAGACCGTCTAAGAAGGCAACCTGAAAGTTTCCGCCGATTAGAGAGGCTGCTTGTACTTTAAGTATTATAATGGCATGACTATGGATACATGCGGGTTATGCAATAGTTTAGCGATAATAGAATATGTCACTGCATCGCTCAAGAAAAAAATGAGAAATGGGTTCACCGTGGTAACTCAATGCAAACTGATTGGAACCACGCAGGTTGCTGAGAGTCGGCAAAGAGGAAGCCCGCCACCAAAGCCTTTGCTGGGGATCTGGGTCGATGATGAAGCCCAATCGGCAAGAGGTGGTTCTATAATGACGCCGTATAATCTATGCGGAATGATTGTTAAATGCTGATCTGGTAACGTCGTTGTAATGAAGCTGGTTTATGAAATGCTGATTTGTCGACGTGTAATTGAAGGAATACGGGGTTCGGTGTCGCGTGTCCCCGAATAGAAACGCACCTTAGAACGGTCCGGAGTCGTACAGCCGACCTCGTGAATGATGGCCAACGCCGCCATGCAGCCGTTCTTTACGCACACTTCAACAGAGCAGCTTTTGATCAGAGAGGCCAAGAAACCGCCTACGAACGCATCACCCGCTCCATTAGTGTCCACCGTACCAGGAGAATCAACGTCGATCACTTTTTCGTCGACGGTATAACTATCAAGTTTACTGCCTTTAGCCACGAGGACGGTGTTTTCAGCTTGCGTGATTACCGCGAGACGAGGTGATCCAGGCGGCGCCATAAATGTTGAAAGGAAACGAGCTGCTTCTTCGCGAGTGAGTTTTTGATCAGGTTCATAGTGAGCCTCAATGAAGGCTTCTAATTCGCTATCATTTCCGAACACAATATCCACGTAGGGCAAGATAGAACAGATCTTTTCGCGATGAAGGGCCATTAGGAAGGACGCTGAAAGATTGAGACACAGCACCTTGCCCCTCTGATGGGAGTGATGGGCCACCTCTAAAACCACTTCAGCATTGCCCGATAAAAAGTAGCACGTGACGTAAAAAAATCGAGCACGTTCAACAACGGGCTCCCAAATGCGCTGCAAATGCTGAATCGAATAGCGGGCCGAGGCCCCTTTCGTTGTAATGAGCGAACGACGGATGCCGTTCTGGCTAAGAAGAACGCAACACGTTCCTGTCGACTCCTGCTCTACGTAATGATAGCGAATATCAACCCCGCATTCACGAGCATTTTGTTCTAAGTACCGGCCATACTGGTCATAACCAATAGCACCTACCATGGTTGAGATTCTGGGCTGTCGGAGGATCCACTGCATCACCCGAAGGGTATTCTGTGTTGATCCGCCGGAAGAGAAGCGAGGCGTGTACCTTTCACACAGCTCCTTCGGGAGGCCACGCTGGCTATCTCCTGCGAGGATAGAATCATCTTGCTTCAAGCCGAACCTTTTCAGAAAGTCCAGATCCACATCGGCTGTGATGTCCAACAAGGGATCGCCGAAGCCGACGATTGTGCCCTCGGCAAGTGTACCGGTGTTCATTGCTGTTTTGTTCCTCTTTCAAAGCGAATTGTCACAGCACTTAAGGTAGTTCGTGTTCCGCAGTTCGTCTTCTCTGAGAACCTGTCCCGCTATATAAGGACACACGTCCCACTCTCTACAGCATCGGTAATGGCGACGGTGGTGGCTAAATCGTAAAATCGTTTTGATCAGATAAGCGTGCCGCCAAAGCTACGAGAGGATGCGTGGTTTTTCACCTACTATACTGGTCATTTACTGGGCAGAATAGTGATTTTCTCGTATACCGGTTCGCAACCCTCGTACGTCCTCGCGCATCTCATGATGTTAGACGAGTTGTTCTCGAAAAAAATTATACAGTCTACAGATAAACCACGCCACCCTTTTGTCAGCACGACGTCAATGGCTAACAGCCAACTAATAGGTGAGCATCCAAATCTTGCGCCTTTCCAACGATAGCTCTTAGGCAGACGAACTGGTGCCAACCACAATGATACGTAAGCGACGAGGAGAAGCACGCATGCAGGCCGTCGTAGACGTTCTGTAGACAGAGTTGATAGCGGGCCATCTTGTTCTCATACCAGCCCTTTTGGAGCAGTGCAATTGTAACACGCCATACCGTAAAAGACTGTGAAAACCACAGCAAACACATGCCTATACTACATTAACACACACACACATCCATACACTTTTAAACATGCACAGTTATAAACATAGATTGTCGATAGCGGTCATCGACGCTGCACATCTACCAACGCATACGGAGCTTCGAAGACAAACAACTACAATAACAACAAAAGACTCAGCGGTTCTACAGATGTTTGACTGCCAACATGTCTCTGTCGCATGCGCCATGTCAACATGTTTACCTGTAGCTACGTCATAAATGCGTAGGGCTAAGTAATACGGCAGTTTATTTACAAGCGATCGGTAGCACCAGTATCAACAGTAACTATCCCAGCAGCAGTGATTCGAACAGGGGACTAAGGGAAACGCGATACTCTTCTACTGAGCGATAAAACATCGTTGTTAGACAGCCAGATGCAGACCGTATTGGGGGAGGTTGGCTATGCAAGCAAGGAGGTGGGGTGAAAGAAAAGTAATGCAGAATGACGCCAGGTATCTTGCATTAGTCGCACGAGCTCATTAACACGGCGATACTGTGTATCTAAAGAGTGGCAAACGAATTTCTCGACTTTTACTCACCTAGAAACTCTTAAAAACCAGAAACAGCAGAAATAGGTATAATCACAAAATAGCGTGGGGGGGGGGGGGTTTCGTCGACTGACTAGATTCCAAAAGTTGCGAGAAATGGTTTCAATTTCGATTCGATGGTAATTTCTTGAGGCAAGATTTATGTTCCTAGAATAAAAATGTATGTACGACGCGTGGCGCGTATTCTAAAGCTCAAAGATGTAAGAAGAGTTGTGCTGAAGCTTAATGTGGACATCTGCCCGCTGTAAAGCACGAGATTGATATCGTTTGCTATACCGAAGTACTCACCTAGTCACTTAACTTCATTAAATTCCAGATATTCAACCTCACGAGATCTTATAGCACTAATGTAGTGGCCTCCGGTAATGGCCCGAAAACAGCAAGCGAACTTCATTCTATAGCAGAGCAGCTACTTTAGATCAAAGAGAAAGAATTATTCCTGTGTCATGCGAACTGGCCTATAAAGAATATCAGAATGAGCGGGATTTGCAATCGAAATGTAGTGAGGCCTACCGCTGGTGCATGGACACTGGCGATGGCGAATATTCTAACTGGCAAAATAATTTCCCCTGAAAGATCCCCGTAAGAACATGTCGTTGATTGGTGCGCATTTTTTTTACCCTATGACCCAGTTTCCTGTGTAATGTTATGACGTTACATTGACCAGACGTCCACGCAGCGATTTCTTGCCATTTACATTGCAAATGATACTCGCAGTACAGTAAGTGGGCCATAATAGATTTAGAGCTTAGAAATAGTTATATATACATATTTAAGCAGGCGAAGGTCATTATCCAGGTAAAAAAAATTAGTCCGTCATCTCTCCTTCGTGCAGGCATTGCTATGCACCACCATCCTACCTGCGTACGCTAGTTGCATATGCCTCCCGCTATAAAAAAATGACGCTGCGAATTTTTTAAATCCGTTCTAGGTCTCGTTACATCTTGTTTTACTATCGGCAGAACTACCTTTGTTAACTAGCACATTTAGTGGGTAATTCCGATGGCCGGATAATGGGGAACTTTCGTTTCTGGCTAAGACGATCTATTTACCGTAGTCTCCCTTAAACTGTGACTTCAGCCAAATGAACCTCATTTGCATAAAAAAAAACTAGTTAATCGTAAACGATACAGGTGCCTTTTCTTCTTTAAGCTCATTATTTCTTCTAAGCGGTTTGGGCCCATTCCCTGACCCTGATTTGGTCGAAATGGTAAATTGCCTAGTTGACCAAACACTGGAGTTCACTGGAGCCAAAAGCGTGCATATGCTAATCTCGTTAATTATCTAGCGAAACGACAGCAGGATCCCATAAGTCTTCATGACGACCCAATCAAAATTATCCACATCGAAAGCCAAGCTTGAAAAACACAGCTAGATAAATACACGGTAGCTATGTAAGTTAAGTTGAACGTGTGCTGAGTTACGTTAAAGATTCAAGATGATAGATACTGCGATTTTTTTTACGAAGACCAGCATGCTCAACAGCGATCCTTGGTGGTACAAAAACATTTATAGTTACTGGCTGTCATACATATTTATTGTGCTACAATACATTATTACTACCGCGGTCTTTTCTTTTTTTTTGTTGGAAACGACAAATCGATTTCGACCATTGATTTGTCATACAGTTAAAAGATGTTCGAGCTATTATCCGACGGAATATGTACATAACTATCTGTTATCTGAATAAATTGCTTAAAGCACCTAGCTTACAATCGCAAGTCGCAGATTGTACGCACGCAATTTTGCCGAATAATCTCTTATCCTGCCAGCAGTATTTGTTGGTTCGACAGTAAATCAGATATTTCGGAAAAGTCGATTAAACTAGTAATGGTATATTGCATCGTATAGCCAATATATGTGGCTGTTAGGTTCCCTTGGGACAATAAGAATTACTTCTAAAACTCCGTGAAAATTATTAAAGCTGCTTAGAATTAGAATAGAAATAGAAAATACTCCACAAGGTCACTTTAGCGTGCTTACGACGATACGAGAAGTTGGACTTTAATTGTAACTACGTAAAGCCTTTCCAAACTATAATCAAGCTTTTGTTATGGCTAGTGTTACTTAAGCTAAACTTGAACTAACCTATACGAACAAGTCCAGCGAAGCTTTTCTATCCGTGTTATCCAAAAATATGAACGAGTCTACTGCGCATTCTGTTATGGATTTCTGAATCTATTTTTCCGAAGAGAATCGTCATGACTGCTAGGTTTTCCATAAACAGAGCTATTGTTGTTCTGCTGCCGGCCAAGCGTCATGTTGTATAATCGATATATGTTTTCGGGTCAAGACGGGTTCTCAAGATGACTCCTATGGCCAGCCTTCACTCGATCAAATAGTTACATCTATTAAGATCCGCAACGAAACAGAACGTGCCATCAGCCCCCCTGATTAGTTGACTTTCTCCAGCGTAAGCAACAGTAAACACTTGCCTTTCATATACTGATAGACATAATAGAGAGAACACGTGACGATGGGCGAATGTTGCCTATGAAATGCTTGAAAAAAAAACTTGCTAAAGTTATAGCCATGATAAGATGCGAATGTGAATAACTTCATAGGAAAGTTACCATACGTATCACTTTCTAGTTATTCTAATTGTATAGTACGTTAGTCGAGGCTACATTATATCTCGTATGTTGAAAAATTTTAAGTATACATATATGCAGTACTTCCCGTGGTTACGGTACGCAGTTATCTCCACTATATTGAAGGTACATTTTTCTGAATACGCTGGTACACAAGTAATCGTCCGAAACTTCCGTTAAGTCGAAACCGCTTTAGATTATCATTACATCCATTATACTTGCTTGTACCCTCAATTCAATATTGCGTAGAGCGACACCCAGCTACGTAGAGTAGCCGCGGCTTACAACACGTCGAAGAGATGGCGACCAATGAAATATCTTTCAGTAGCCATAACGTAGTTGAGCCGTTACTTTCTCCATGTTTCAGTTACGTTAAGTGGAAGATTTAATTAAATAGAAAAATTGTGCGTACGTTTGTGCGTTTGCATATTGGCATTTATTTGAATTTACATGTATTTATTAGCGCGAATAATCAACTAACAATAGTCCTGAATGAGCTGTCGTCGAACGTGACACGGATCCCAAAGGAACAGATCAAAAACGTTCAGAAGTGTCGTATTCTACCGTATTTGGCCCGGTACGTACAGATTTAAGAACATCTATGTAGCACAGATCAACGAACTATTCATGCCAATTTCACTGATACAAAGCTAATTCTATGCTGGAAAAGATGTAGACATAGGTCACTCTTTTGATCAGACAGAAAGCTGTACTGGTACAATTGTTTTTGGTACTGACATGAACAAATGATAGACTAGGTAACGGGCACTTGAGTGCTATGTTTATGGAAAATGTATCGCTATATTCATCGAAGGCATCTAAACACATCCTAAACTTTTATTGGCGCCTTTAAGTTACATCTTTATGTAGATTCTATGCAGCATGATAATGAAGTGCTACGTTATTGGCGGTGTTCTGTTATATACGGTGCATTCAATACACATTCTCATCGTATCTCACACCGCGGTTGACGTCTGTATTAAAAGATTCCAAAATCGACGGATGTTCCCACGAAAAGTGACTCATTTATATTGTATTTTCTAGACGGCCGTGTAACATCGTTTGAAATATCGACGTTTGAGGTCGACAATGTCGCGTCGGGCGATATTGAAAAATAAAAATCTGAAAATATAAACTTGGGTTTGACTGGAGGGTATGATCGAAAGGCGATTTTTCGACCACATAAAAAAAAATAGGAATGATCTGTCTTGACACAATTGAACGGTTACGCAAAAGCAGTAACCTGCAATAGTTGTAGAAAACTTTATCCACACAAACCTAGAAGTATATTCATTTTTTGTTCAATTATTACTACTAATATATACTAAACTACGACTATATCTATTGATTTTTATTTTGTGACAAATCGAGGTATCGCTACGCCCTAAATAGTCAACACAATAGGTATATATATATAATATTATATGTGGTCTTGCATAACACGTTACTCTATGAATTCATACATACAAGTATGAAAAAGTCAATGTTAAATACAACGAACAAACAGTAATCAATTTTATTTTCAGCAAATTTTTTGCCAGTACAATTTGGCTCAGTCGGTCTCGTCTATGAGAGACAGAAAAACCATCTGTCGCTTACCCAGAAGGAATGATCTGTTTTACTGAATGAAGAATACTCACATGTACTACTAAAGGAAATCAGTGGCTTTGCATTAGTCTAATATATGCCTTAATAACTATTTATAGTGTCGCGAATGGAAGATGATCACACAAGTCCACCGTTCCACGTGACGACCCGTGAGCGTCCGACGCGCAGCGAATTAAGTGCCGACGATAGAAGCCAAAGTTGAAATCGGTCGTGGAACCGATCGTGCGTAATTGGCGGCGCAAAAGTTGTTTCGCAATTTAAAAACGTTCCTTAGCATATATATATATATATATATATATATATATATAAGACTGCATTTATTAAAAAATTATGCTGGAACAAATTTTTTACATGTGCTAGATAGGGTTGTCATTCCATAACAACTTCCCACAAAATAATCCCTCTTTAACCCGCAAACAACTTTTAGTCGTAAGCTTGCGTCAGAGTATATTAGTACATACATAAATCTGTCTACCTAGGCTACATGTAAAAATTACTAACGGAGCTCAATCTTGGCCTTATTACAGGTAAAATGCAAGAATTAGAAACGACCAATAGGTGCAAAAAGTCTCAAAAAGGCTAACCGCTTCGGATTTCGAAAACAACGCATTGCATTCCTAGTTGTGCTCTAGCTAGAGTAGAATTCTTTCTAGTGGCAAATGATCGCATATCCATTATGACAAATAGTGCGTTAAAGCCTGTTTTCATATAGGAAACGCACTCTATATTTATATATATATATATATATATATATATATATATACATATATATATATATATACATATATATATATATATACATATATGTATATACATATATACATACATAGATACATATGTATGTAATTATCTCCTTTTTTCGTATATTAGTTGTTGCTTTTTGAATGATATATATTTCTTTGTTGGAATGACCGAATTTTAAAGGAACAAGCTGGACCTGAAACAAACTATTTTATTTTATTTTATAATGGATTCCTCTTTAAGCTTAGTAAAATTTGCTGGAAAACAAAGTAAAGATCAGAAAATATTTCTGATCTCTCATCGTTACTATTACATTCAGTTTGTCCGAATTTTTAGGTTCGACTTAGGATATAGAGATTAATTATGCGAGTATGATTAGTTTGATTAGATTACTAGCTATTATTAGTAGGTTAATAGTTAAGAACAGATTGGTGAAAAGATAAGAAATGTGAAACAAAATTGTTCGGGAAGCACCCATCTTACTTTTCGTGGCGGAGTTCACGTCACCGTATACGGAATTGCGTGATCGCTTAAACGCGCTGTATATACACGTATACTCCAAGGACAAATTGCTATATATTTTGAATTAGACGTACGAGGAACTGATCACCCAACCAAAAATGAACTATCGTGACTGACTGACTGACTGACTGACTAGTAGGTATAGTTGGTCTGTGCTACAAAAAAAAGATTTGAAAAAAGCTAAATCGTGGGCCAACATATGAATAGAAAATAGTTAAGGACAAAAAATTGGGCCTCTGGATATTCCTAGAAGGACTAAATAATAGTGCTTGCGCAGCTATAACGGGATTTAACAAATCAGATCACATCTGACGTTAAAAATATGCCCCGTCACTCTTCTCACGTTACGTTTCGAGCGGAAGATTAGACTGTGGGCACAAAATATATCTGGATCAATCGTTATCTCGAAAAAGATGTCCTCTACCAATACACTTGTTAGCTCCGTAAACAACGGATACCGCTCTTTCTTCGTTTAGCGTTTACTCAAGGTACTGTAAGATCGAAGAGTGACTTCTAGTGCTTATCCAAAGGGGGACCCAACTAGTCCCGTTTAGCTCATGCATTTATCTTCCAAGTAGGCGTCTAGCTAATAAACTGCTAACTTTTACAAAATTCATTTTTCATTTACTCTTCGGGTACTCCGTGTAGTAAAATTTAAAATAAACTGTATACAGTTTTTATGGCCAACTTGTTTTGTAGCTAAAAATTAATCTCAACATAATTATTTCTTAGCAGTTTTAAAGCTATGTTTTTATAAGTAGGATAGTTTTCTTGCGAAACGTTGTATTTACCGCAGCAGACTCGTTGCTAATAGAAGTACGTTCCTGGTCGATAATTATCAGCATTTTTAAGTCATGTAAGCTACGGCGGGCGTAATTGCCATCAGATAACAAGGTCGTGTAGCGCATTCCGGTCAGTTATCCAAAAAAGACCGACGTTTATCACTGGCCTAATGATAGCTATATCTGGTATATTGTTTGTAAGCAATATACCTGTATCTTTTTTTCGAAGCAAAGTCGAACATTCTGCTCTGTCAATGAAAACGCGCGATTTTTGAAATTTCATACCTACTCTAGCGATCGTCTATTTTAATCCTGGTTGAAGATAAATTTTGTCGCTTCTGCTCCTTTACGATTACAATAATCGTTGCTACGATTTTGCGTATATCTGATGAACGTAAAGTTCTTATGTATTGCCAGTGCCGAATGCGTGGAAAAGAGCTCTTCTCTCTAACCGCCACAGCTTCCCGGCTATCTAATACTATATGGCGCTTAATTGTGCAATGCTTTTCCAGTTTCAGCTTTGAACGATAAAGAACGGATGGGGATATTTGATCGACATGACTTTTTGTCTGATTCGGTCAGAATCGATGTAAAAAAAAAAAAAAAAAAAAAGATTCAGTTTATTTATATAGCCTTTCTACTATTCAAGGGTGTCTCTGCACAACTTCAAACTATATATGAAAAAACTGTGTTACGGCGTCCGTAGGGAGTTCCAATGGATTATAGTTATTCGAAAAACAAAACCCAGGGAGACCTTCCTGTCTCTGGACGAGTGAAACGGTAATCATGTTCGATTATCCCGAGCCTGGTAGTGGCATCATCTGATGATTATCTATTGAATAGATTACCGCAAGACTGTGCACTGCACCTTTATTCTCCGTCTTAGGAAATGCTTGTAACTGACACCTTCCGGTAAAGGTGTAGTATCACCAAAATGTATATTTATCCGTAAAAACGCTTCGTTAAAAATAGGTATTATTCAAAAAACAGCTGTCTCGAAATAAATGCGACCTTCATTTTCACGCAAAGCATTACGAAAACGACATTTATTATCTGGCTATAAATAGTAAACTTTATCATATACAAGCTGCAGTGTGTTAACGGTCAATCGCTGATACTAAAAACATAATCATGCCACTCGTGTTGCTAACTTAAAAGAAAATGCATGCATATGTGAATCAGCTGTGCTTATTAGTATAATGATTGCATGCACAACATATAGTCAGTTCAGTATAAAAACTTATCCATGCATGACTAGGAGCTATATGAAACAATTCTGATATATCCAGCCTCAAGCTTATTCACGCAAGGAACTCGCCATTACAGACACAAAACATACGAGGAAACAATGTCAAGGATACGAGAAGGTATACTATCAGTTTCCTTAAGTTAAACTTGCATTTATTTATATTTGCAACTTAGAGCAAGTTCTAAACAAAAAGCTAACCTGGTCGGACAGGCGTCCTTGCATAAGCAGCTGTCAGCACGAATTTGCCAGCTGATCAGCTACTTCTTCAGATAAGATTTTTTGCGTCCCCCTGATAACGCTGTACTTCTAGAGACATAATGAAACACATGAGTCCTCATCAAGAAAAGCAACAGGACACGCATTGCACTGAAACCATGTGGTCACGCTGACACGCTATGAACTTTACGAATTTGTTGCACCAGCGGTGGAACGTTCCATCGAATCGAGCTAACATCGTAGCGTTCCACGTGTCCCATTTATCTATATTCGTTACTTTTGTGCTCGTGCCTTATCCGTGCATAGTCTCTATTGGACCCATATAAATAATTAACGCTAAGTGAACATCTCCTCGCGTGCGTATCTCGTCAGGTTCAAGCTTGTCTTTTGTTACCTATTTTATATTATGAAATATAAATAAAAACAAGTAGTTTTACAATTTGGGTAATGCTTATTTAAGCCTGATCAATTTATGTACCATGTTCCGTTTTCCGAGTCGCCTGCGGAAACCTTATTCGTGGCGTGGCTAATCGTTTAGTTTAGAACTATATGCTTCAAAATAACCTATATAATCATTAGCCTATCTTCTGCATGCAATGACCCTGCCATTCGTCGGCTCGTATCATTATCTAAAGTTTATTTTTTATTAAGCAGTTCGTAACTGGACGACCATTACACGATGGTTATGTGCAGTTAACTGCGTTTATGTGTGCACCATATATAATGTAATAGTTTGGCTAGAAACAAATACTGAATGATTTAAAATACCACTAAGCTCAGCGGAAGGCCTCAGGAGATTCTTGATACCATTTGCTACGAATTTAGGCATACTGTGGTCGGGTTAGACGAGTCACTGTTTCCAGTTAACGCTTTGTCCGCCCAGATAAATAAAATAATTTCACGAAATAAGAAGGCCAAGCAGGAGGTTGCACTGTCTCGGGCAACTTCCTTGTGACGGGACGTTGTCAGTGTTCATCGGGATACAAGGCACCAATCTGGACAACATTTGATTTAACACAAAAACGAGACATGAGAAAGATTGTCGGGAAGAAGCATATGGGAAAAATTTTACCACGAATTATGGAGAAACAACGTTTGCTCTAGTTAATTTAGAATTAGATCAGCTGGCGTATGCAGCTGACGAAATCCGTTATTAGATATAGTCTGAGTTAGACCACAAGTGTCAAATGGAGGCAATACGGGGAAACACAATCAAATGCTACGGGATGCCAAGCCTAAGAAGACTTTAAGAAAGAAAAAATCCCACATGTTATATGTTCCTTTTGTTGAAACAGAAGTGGAAGTGCTTTCGCTATCAAACTGAAGTTAACAACGACGAGCATACACACATAGAGATAAGAATGCCCATATTGAAATAACCACATGCCTTGGAGGCGGTGAATCTAGGTCCAACAGTACGGTCGATATCAAATTATAAAATGCCTTATAGTCGCCATCATATGAGTCACACGAATGTATTGAATTAAACAGCAGTAGGCAGGAAAGCACGTGCACTTCTCTAGTGCTGCACGAAGCGGATTCTAGCGGACTTTGCCTTCAGATGCTAGCTACATATTCACAGGAACAGTTTTGTACAGGGAAAAGCGTTCGACAATTTTCCTAATGATCATATAACAATTTCAAAATAGTTATGTTTCAACGGACGTGCCTGCAAGTGTATCAGTGCCGCCATTGGAAGACTTGATAATTATGTTTTCGTAGGCAAGATTATGAAGATGCAGACGATTTGCAGCAATAAAGTAATCCTGCCATCTAATTATCTATTTCTGTCCCAACTGTACGAACATTGTTAACCAAAGACCCCCTCCTACCACCCCTCTATTACCACCTAGTCTGAAAAGCGCATTTTAGGCTCGTTCATGGATACGCAATCGCAAGGCCGGTATATAAACTAGAAAAACATACACCAAAATAATTCCTTTTCAACTTACAATTGTCCATAATCGCTTAACAAGTGATCGCGTTAACATCGGTTCTTATGTTTAGGTACCATACAAACACCCTAATACACACCCGAGACCTTTCGTGAGCTGCACGCGTCACGTGTTAAATAAACGTACATTGCTATCTTAAATATGTATGTTTATTTGCTTAGTTTCAACAACATGTTAGACAATAAATGCTGCTAGTGGGGCAATTATTTTTCTAGTGATTTCATAGCTGTTATTCCATACTGATTAGTAAAATACCGTCCGAAATCTTAATTAATCACCACTGTTCGCAAAAATGCTCTCGCTATTGATGAGCAGCGTTTCTTTAATTTGCCTTTCTTGAGTACAATGTAGCTTGATTTTTGTTTACCAATTCAGGTTTGACATAGTTAGTGAGTACCGAAGCCACTGAACAGAGCCGGAATTTCCAAAAGGCAATGGGTGCAAACATAATTCAAAAGCACTGCTGTTTAAGAACAGCCTTTTGGGGCTATATTAGTTGCTAACTGAGCTTGGTCTATTCAACATGAGATCGAGCTTTAAAATAATGAAAATAGGAGCAGGCATTCGAAGGTTAGCAGGTTTCTTCAGTAGTCGATTTTAGAATAGTGTATGAGATATCCTTAGCAGAGTGTTCCCTTCGACAGCCGTCCACGGCGATAGATGTGAAGCGAGAAATGATAGCGTTATAACGTTGCCATACTATTACACGAAGTAACACTGGACAGATTCTTTACCTTTGACGAGTTACAAGTTGAAAGTACTTATAAAAACGACGGTATGTTAATAGGCCGCCGAAATACCATGAGCACTTGTAATAAGTTTTGATTGATTTCTAACATCTTTTACCTACAAGCAATGTTGTTAGCTATAGCGCAGCATTTTGGTTTAGGACCGTCACTAGGTAGGTCATTTACGAGATGCGGTGTATTTGCAACTAAAGCAACATAAATGCTATTATATCTACGCGAGGGCTGGCTCCAAATCCTTTCGCAGAATACCTTTGCTTGAAAAATTTTCATTACGTAGACGGTGTTACGTACACGGTAGACCCGCCAAATTCTAAATAAGATTTGAATTTGCGACAGTTCCATTCTGGAAACGAAAATCATCTGGACTTTTTCTTCGTATAAGTAAGAGGACATCTTTACTTTAAAAAGCGCATCAAAGGGTCAATGCGTATTGAGTATCATTGATAACAAATAAATATTTAACAGAGTTGATTTTGACTACTGTCAATATTTAGTTATTTGTTCACAGTCAAATGGCCGGTAGACGTACGTACTCGGTTGTTAACGGTGCAGTGTTTGTAGCAGGAAGGTGTCTTAAAGCACCGCTAATAACTCTACTTTAAAATAACATGGGCGCACGATTTAACCACTCATCAGGTAAACAGGACCTAGAATGCAACGTATAAACTTTCTAAAAAATGTGTTTTGCTTATTACGGCAAAAACGGCTGGAGATTCACATTTCTAAAAGCACCATAATGTCAGCAAATCAGAACGTAATCCATCATGTACCAAACCTTTTACATGCTCGTATGATGATATCTATTTTCGGTTAGTTAAACCCGAATAGTAGCTAATTCAAGAAGATGTACCCATGGCTTGTTACATTTGCCCTTCTAACTTAACTTAGCGTTCTTTTATGAAGTACATTTAAGCACTGCAGTATTCATTTAAAAATGTATCAAACATAAACTGCAATGCCGTATTAAATGTATGGAGATTATTTGGTTCCTGTCAGTCAATTTATTATTCGTCAAGGACTACTCAGCGGCTTGAAAAATTTGAATAGAATATAAACTTTTTCACGTGACTCTTCTCTGCCGGCCAGAATTAGACTGACTGATGCTTCGCAGTATAGTTGTACAAAGCCTCTCTAGAGTACGTCAGGCGTATTTCTATTGCGAGTAAATATTGTTTGCTTTTTCTTATCAGGAATATTTTCGTTCTAGCTTCATAACACGTGTTTCGGAACTTTTATTTTGAACTTACAGGGATTATGTTGTCCGTGCTCAGTGTTGCCCAAAAGTTTCCCGTGATCACGGCAACTTGTTCTTTCGTTTCACTTTCTAGTTTGTAGTGTCCTTTTCTGTGATCTTTAGTTTCCCAATTTGCACTATTAGAATGGTTTTATTACTAACGAAATTTATAGTTGCCATCAACCTAACATTGTCACCAATCTCCGATAGATTTTTAACTGTGCCTTCACCTTCGAGAAGTCGAAATTTAGTAATTGTATTTCGACGTTCAGCATTAAACTGTATCTCATAGTATCCTTAAGTGATACTCGGTTATTTATGACAGGTAGATGACCAAAGAGTTGACGTAAGCATTAATTAGCTTCTTGTGCTAATAGTGCGTAGTTTAAAGGTTGTTAAAATGTTTTTCCCTGCTTCGGACAGGCCATAGTGTTATCGTGATAATTTGAACCCAAACAGGGTTCAAATATTATTATTTTTCATTGAACTATTTTCTATAAGGCGTTTAAAAATACCGTTCAATTCAATTTGTTACGGCGGTTTAAAATGAACGGTAGACAGCGAAAGTGTAGTCGGCATAAGTCTTTTCTGCTTAAAGGTGTGTTTGATTACGAAAATGTTAAATAGGTATCCTTAAATGATCTGCCGCACATATGCAGAGTTCAATTACTTCGCTGAGTAATAGAAAATCGTGGAAATAATAACTGTATCGTCGATATCTGACATTACACCAGATAAGTTTAAACGGTGCGGGGACAGATATGCAGATGCAGGGATGCAAGAGATGGGTATGATTTCACTAGCAACGCATGTGCTACAATTTACGGATAGTGAGAGGTAACCTCACATGTGTACTACTTCGAACGCAATGCAATACAGGATTTAATTCGAAAATTCTTGCACTGATTTGCACAAGGCTATTTTATCTTGGCTTGCCATATCTTTATGCTTAGGTAATTTCGATTCGTTCAGAATGATTTGGCTTTCATTAATTCAAGTCAGATGCCCCCCAATGCCCCAAACCCGCCAATGAATCTATTGAAAAAGCATCTACATGATCTACACAATTATTTATCTCTATAGGATATTTTTCATGCACCTTATGTGTTTGATTGTTGTGTTGAAGGGCATCGTATCAGAAATGCACCCTTTGGAATTCTTAATACATTCATGGTTCATTTGTTGCATATACATGGAGCACTTTTGCGCAGCTCAACAGTCAACAGTCACTATCAGCAGTTGATGAGATGGCAATATTAATAACATCCCACTTGCAACTCTACCAACTCTAAACTTTGTCGTCCCTTTTAAAAAATGGTCGTATTTTGTAATGGGTATTTATTTTATGCTCCAACTTAATAAGTATATCATCTTAAATATGATTGTTGTTTGCAATAGTTTACTCCATAAAGGGCAGATATTGGTTTAATTTCGCAACGTTATAAATGTCCTGCTAAGAAGCCGAAAGATCTTATATTAATGAGTTGACTCAACAAACTTCTCTCCTTGAGTATAAATTGTATTTCAGTTCAGTGAAATACTTCATCTCTATTTTATTTAAATTTTGAACTATTTACATCTTTAAAACACTAGACATTAAGAAATTCTACCATGCAGTGCACACTGAAAATCACTAAGAAAAAAAAACAAGCGACAGTTAAAGAAGAAAACTTTATTTAGAGTTTAGGAAAACCAAGGTTTCTCGTTTCGAAATAACTGGTCTCGAACACATACCACACTGACAGATCGCTAAAGACACAAAAAGACCGACAGTGATAGTATAAGGTCGTTACAAACGAATCTGGCAAAAATATTATATTGAATAGCTTTTCAATTAGCTGGACTATAATGATGATCTTCTAACATATTTATTATAACATCCTTTGATTAAGCCAGGAAGTAATTAAGGTGCGGCGATGAGGTCTGGCCTTGTCATCAAGTAATCAGACTGCCGTGCTAACGGTCCGCGAATATGCTGAGATATTCGAGATAGCGGGATGCGTTCACTGTTTTATTTTCGGCGAGTATTTAATTGTAGCAGATATGGTTGGTGTCCATTGTGAGTACTACCGGCAACTTTCGTTCGAACCTACTAGGCACTGCTACCGAACTCGATTTCGTTCTAAGGCTACGTCGTGTTTTCATTTGGTCGCCGTCCAGCTAGCGGTAAAGATTGAACCATGCCTCGTATATGGAGATCATATACTCTAGGCGGATTTTTTCTTCTTCCATTTCTTACTTAATTTCCGCATTTCCAGTATCTGGCTTACAATTCTATAACACATTATATGTGAAGTGTTTTGTAGCTTGTGAAATGTAGTTTAAGCTTACCGAACTCTTAGGCTTCCCGCTCTACTTCCCTTAAAATCCTTTTCAATAGTGGCGATGCGTTTCTGACCCTTAGCTCCAACATCAGATCAGGCCTCCCCTTCTTTTTTAACACGCCAGCCACCGTTCTTAAAACGTTTGTATCATTCTCACTTTAGCTAGTGACTTTATTAATATTCTATGAATTTTGCGGCGCTGTGGTTTTCGAGAAATGAAAACTTCACCATTGAATGTTGACTGTTGGATGTAAAAGATGTCTTTCCTTCTGAACTTATTCGTCCTAGAATAAACTCAGCCGGTTGTCACTCAGTAGGTTCTACAATGCCGCACAATTTTCGTCTGCTAATAGCGCTTAGTTCGAAGGCGAGTCCATTTTAAAGTACGGAGTTAATAGTTTCTAACTGGTAGTTCAAACGCAATGCCTTTCTTTTTTCGAACCGATTTCGGTGTGTCTAATCCATATTCTACTTGGTGGTTGAAACAGACTCGCAGTCGGCGCTGCAGACCTTGCCAACGACAAGTACTACATAATTTCTATAGATAACTAAAAGTTGCCAGAGTTGGCAATAGAAATCACTTAAATCCATTCAGGATGAAAAATTCGATCGACTGATTTTAAATCAATGATACTGAGATTTTATTGACGCTTTATTGATGCAACTGTGTGGAAATGATCATGCCTCTTGTGGCTCTTTGATTCTATCGACTCGAAAATTACTTATGTCAAAATTGTACAGACTCGACCCATAGATGCAAAGTGCTTCAATGGTCCTTTCATTTTTTATTTTGTAATGTTGCGTTGTTCACTTGTATATATGAAATGTCTGGTTACTATTAGCCAGGGTGAATCAAACAGAAATTTAAGTATTAACGAATATAAATCAACATATATCAAGTAGTTGTTATGATTTAATGAGACTGAAGAATGAGAACTAACTAAACGTAATATTACGGAAGCTATAAAATGTTTGTTCAGTAACAGATGACGGTTCATGGTGGAAATGCGGGAGGATGGATGCGTAGATAAGAGCGGTTTCCACGCAAATTAATCTGTGTCTACACTGGTTAGAATTGACCTTTCTCTCATTATTTACCTTATGACGTGAATTGCATTTTTGGCCTGACCGTGGCTATATATTAAAATAGCTTTATGCCCTTTTGTACGAAAACTTGACATATATATATATATATATATATCCACTAATGATAATAACGAAAAATAGTTTTCTTAAAAGTACAGTCAGACTAATGATGTTATTATTCTTTTGTCTAAGTAGTTTAGAAAGGTATTACGAAGTTTGATCATGACACAAAATTTCACTAAAAAGTTAACTCTGGTCTGCTTGTTATCAGCAGTAACTAGTATCCGCCCCCTTCAATTCCCATGTTAGCTTTCCGCGCGTGCTATCTCATTTAACCTTCTGGACACCGACATTACGTACAAGGAGGCTAATGGTATACGTTCGTAAGTGATTTTGAAGCTACCAATATATGTTTAGCCTCGATCTTTGTCATTTCATTGTTCGATTTTTATGTTCATCCCGTTATTTTGAATTTGATCCATTGTTAAGCTATATTAATTATTTCCAAAAAATCGATATAAATATACTTTTGTCATCACATAGCTGGGTTGTAATAACATGTTGTTGCAGGAGTTACTGCGGCTGATTAACTAATTACTAAGTGAAATATGTCATGGGGCGTACTGTTGGCCCAATCACACTACGTTATATGTATAATTGGTATAGTGCTCCATTATTGCCAACGCAAAGCCTATCTGTCACAGAAAAGAGAAACGAGGCAATTTCGTGAATTGGGGGGTAGCCATTGATTGCCGGTTAAGACCCTAATTTGTGAGGTGCAAGCAACAAGTTCATTTGCCATATTGACTTTTGCCTTATCGATTACGGACGAACTAGTTGGCGTAGTTTACCAACCCATTAGTTTATACTAATTAACCACAACTCGCATGAGATTTAGATTTGATATCTGCAGAAAAACATACCCGCTCGATATTAGCCAGCGTTTATATGCTACAAGTCACCGTAACTTATGAGTGACTCCGCAGCGATCAATGATAATAACTAATACATTATAGCAATTATCTGCCCGTTATCATGTATTGCATGAGGTGAGCGTACCCACGAAACGACGAAGTAGACTCAAATTGTTATCGATTTGTCTTGAGAACGTTTTCTTGCGACGGCTACAGTGGATAAACTATTGAACGATAGACGAAATTCAATTCTTATCTAGTTCAAACAGCTAAACCAATATACGACGTATAGAACAGTTTCCTTGCTTAGAAAAAATTTGTAATTATGTCGGCATTCAGTAGATTGGATGCATGCATGTATTATAGAATAGGATACAGCTAAACAGATACGTACATAGAATTAGAGTTAATTTAGTATGGAAGGCCTGCCACTGATAATGATAATGCCTGCCATATAATTGAGATTCGCAGATAAGAACTAGTGGAATAGGTCTAGCAGTGGATGGTAGTATTCCGTGCGGTTAAGGCTACCAGAACAACGAACGTTTGCTTCAATTCACAGTCAGCGAAGTCATATGTTTTATTTCAAACGGACCGTCCATAAGGGCTGTTATAGCCGGTTATCAATCAAATCTAAGAAATCTAAATGGACCCTCTTTAAAAGCTAGATAATTATCCTAAGCAGCATTTTAGCTTGACGACTTTCTTACCACCGCTAACTATTTTTCTATTCGAAAACTAACAGCTATTAATTAAAGGCTAAAAGGGCTAGCTATCAGTTCATCGCCTACTATACTTTGTCGTCTGATGATGCTTTTTCTAATCGGTTTTTTGTTTTTTTTTTATTCATTACGAAATTCTACTGATGCAATTCGCTGCAGTGTAACCTGTGCAATGAGACAAAAACTGTCATTCTTAGACGTTGTTTGCCCTCTGTGCTCTTAAGGCGTGCTCGTAACGGGTATTCCTCAATAGCTTTTGATTCCACTGCTGACCGTTAACTTTCGGCGCACCGTTTCGGCTTATTTAGTGGAGTTCCATAGTAAAATTGAGGCAGAATGGTCATTAAGGAATTAACAAGGAAGACAATGGGCGAACGTGGGTCGTCCGAGGAGCATGCGTTTTTCCGCGCTGCCTCTAAAACACTACCACCGTTTCCGCGTCCATGCTTCATCCACTAGTCTCTCGTTAAATGTTTCATCGTCCCCTATGCGCGTTTGTGGTTGACCTCTTTAAAGTTACATGGCCAAAAGAAGATTGTTAAGTGACTAGGAATAAGTTATACACTGTTATAGGTTGTGATTTCGGCGTCATGCATTCATTCTTCTGGTAACAATACTGTTGCAAGCAAGTATTTTTCTGTAAGAAATCTACGTCGATAACAATAAATTTCTTGATTCTAGCCAGTGAGACAGAAGACGAAAATAAGCTTATCCTTCGAAACCAGAGTGAGAAATAGCATAGTGTATCAGGTGAGACACAGTTGGAAAGAAGCAGCTATTTATGCATGAAAGAAAGAAGCAGGTAACCTTCCTTTTGAATGTGTTTAGTATTCCTGAATATATTGTAAGCGGTTCTAACATTCTTATCACAGTTGACTGATTGTCAGAATACAGTGCCATTGAATCACTTTTGTAGCATTTAGTTGATGTCTATGTAAAAGCGTACTGAAAATTTGTGAAGAAAAGGCAACCCCTCATTCTAATTGTTTATTAAATCCGTCAATGAAATAGCTGTGCATCGTTATACGCCAAGGAACAGCTCCTGCACACGTACCTGTTTATACTTCCATTCAGTTTAACTGATGTACATAGGGTGGGACATTCGGGCAATGTTTGGTAGGACGTTTGTTGTGGTGGGTTAGTGTTCGTCTGCTACTCGTGGTGCCTAAAGAAAGACAATCCTTTCTATGACAAAACAATTCGACATCGCGAAGAACCGCGCGTGGTTTTCGCAGATTTCGCGAATGCCGATATTAAAAACTTCTTTTCGTAAAATTGACGGTCTGTGTTACCGCCAGTTTTCACGTAGTTTCTGAAATATCCGAGGACGACTCATACAGGGTAAATCGAAAGATTCTTAATAGAGTTTAGTTTTAGAGGACTTGAAAAGCCATTTTTGATATAGCTGAATTTCTTCTACGAGCGTACATTGTCAACTAAGTTCCAACGGTGCCTCTTCTTAAGAGTTCCTGTGCCTTTTCCGACCTTTAGGGCTTTTTAGCGGTTTTGAGATTTTCGGCCTGCTAGCAGTCCGAAATTAAATTCCGCTAAGAATCTTTACATATAGCCCATTCGAGTGATACTTGTAGAAGTGTGTCCCTATTAATATAACACAATGTATTAAAAGGTTATTGAATATAAAATATTTCGAAAATTATTAACAAGTAGTTCAATCCTCGAATCGGAGCTCTAATCACTGTGAGGGTGGTTATATTAAATAAACATAACCGTCAAGAATTATATTTATAGGACATGCAAGAAAATTTTCGGAAACATTTGTTGTCGTACATAATTTTGGCAACAATTCATAGGAAAAAAAAAATTGGATTTGATTGTTTCTTTTTATACTTTGCTATGCGGCCAATCAACTACTACCGAAACTGAAAGCTTCACTAGGAAAACTAAAACATATGATATCTATATATGAGTATATGTGAAACACTGAAAATCCGCCACTTCGTAGCATTTAGTTCAAATTGGGTTATTTTATGCTCCTAAATATTTCACCCTGTTGAGATCGTCTGCTCGTCATTTATATGGCAAAAATGAATCCTCATTCCTTCTAAAAAAAAACAGCCGACTCACAGGGAATGTATTGCGTTGATAACGTCACGAGTACATTCTATGCGACATGCCGTAGAATCCAGGCGTTCCTTGTTAAAGGTTGCAATGGTTAGAAACGAAAAAAATAATATATAATTGCTCTATCCCCATATGCTTTGCATATTTCGAACACTAACTTCTTCCCCTTTCTCTAGAAGCGTAAGCCTATTTTTTTCCGACTATGCATATCTGGTATATGGTATTGTAGTATGACGAATCTTCAATTAATTATAGCAACAACCTATAAACGGAAAATCGTTGTTAACAACTTTCGAGATTTTCTTGCTACATTCTCCAGCAGCTATATTAGAAAATTGAAGGGGCATAGCTTGAATTATTTAGATCTCGTATCTATAGAAATACACGTTCGATCTAAAGGGACGTCTCGTTTATAAAGAATGGGTACCTTTCGACCCACCAGAAAAAAAAATATATAAACATGATAGAAATGGTTAGCTAGCTCGTTTTCAAAGACAAATTCCCGGGCTGTATCTACAGCTAAACTGTTCAAGTGTTACATGCTAAATATACACTATGATAAAAGAACATTATCTGAATACGTTGAAATGACACATATTTTTGACAGTTCATCATATTTTTATTTGTTTCAAGTCATCTCTTCTAGTACTAATCCAAAACGAACTCAGGGATAAGGCCCACTACCTATATATACGGTTAACATAGACCTCCTCGGTGGTTCATTAGGTTGGTCTCGTGCGGATGTAATTTTAGAAACTGTCTCAGCTACCTTACGAACCTGCCCGTGGTCATTAGTATCAAGGGAATTCTAGAGGAAAGCAAGGCAACGTGAGCGGATCGTCCAATAGGTCGAACAGTCCGCCCTTTTGGCGTTAGGCTGCAATTGGCAAGTGACTTTTTAACAGTACGATCAATGTAGAGCTTCGTTTCTTGAGCCGAGTTAACAAATATTTTATGGGATACAACCAAAGTAATTATAGTTATTGTTTTAGTATATGACATTACGATGCTCGTGCCATTTTGCATGAACAGCATAATATGCTATTTCATATCATGTTTTAAAATATTAATCCATTATAATAGGACACTTCAGACCTATTTCAGGGTATATCTGTAATACAAAAGAACCTCAAAGAGAAAGTCTACCAACGAGATGATCTCTTTTATTATTAGCTCTTGAGTGATAGTTGACAAATAGGTTGGTACTCGCCCTAATATGTACCTGACTGCCCCTTTTAAACTTACCTGCTAAACTTTAAAAGAGCCATTAAACAAAGTCATAACGACCACAACTGTACGAGATTAAATTTCAATAATCGCCAATATTTCTTGGAACATATTAATAAATACACTATTTAACGATGGTTGCTGTTTCACGATAATTGTCAAATCAACTTTAACGTCTGGAAAAGTTAAATCAAATTGGCATTTTATTAAGCTTTATAAAAACCGGCATTTTCAAAAAGCAGAATAGCAGAAGAGCACGCCAACAGTAGTAGCACGTTTACCCTTCGTGTTGTTTCGTGAAGAAAGCCAAGTACGTATCTTTAGCCAGCAAGCTGGATACACGCCATTGACGAGCATACGAACCCGCGTTCAGCAGATCGTGCTGAAGGAAGAAGACTGTCTTAATATTAGCCGTGGTTACTCGACTCCATTTAGATGAGTCGTTGCCCATTGAAAACAACCTTATTCAGTTTGCATAATAGAACATCAGTGTATAGTTTCGCACGAACAAAATGAATTTGCGCATTAAGGAGACAACAAAAATAAAGGCAGACGGTGGGCTCGTTAGTGGAGAGGTGAGATGGGGGCATGTTTTTTAATAATTTTTCAGCGTATTCATGTCTATATGTGTATATATATTTTACTCATTTGTCATTCTCTATAAAAAAAAAAATTGTACATAGGGCAAATTAATTACGAGATACAGAAAATGGTGGCTCATGTCTCGCCAAGTATCACAGATTCAAACAGCTGTGACAAAATACATTATACATTTCGAAAAAAAAAATATTTTGCATTTCCGCTTTGTCCTGATCATCGGCCAAGCTGAACTAATCTAGGAGAAAACTCACTGTGGGGGTACGTAGATGTATGTGAGTACATCGGCTGGCTTCTAACTCAAAGTGCACTTTCATCAGTATATACAAGGTAAAGTGACTCAAGTATGTTGCCATTCATACTGATGATTGAGATCTATGATTACTTACAAAATTACTCAGAGAAATTGCTTCTTATAGAAAGCCTTCGTCAAGTTCAGAATAAACCAGTAGTGAAATAAACAAAAGGGTTTTTGCCCCAGGAAACCTCCTACTTCTTACCCAAATAACGCGGACAGCCGAACTTATAGCCCAACTAGAACATCTCACAGCTTTATATTATATAGTTTCTGTGTGGACCGCTAATCAGCTGTAGTTCACGAGATATCGTTACAAAACTTAAATTTGAATTAAACTTCATTTGTAACTTTCTTGGCTATTTGAGCGTAGGCATGGAATGAATCTTTTTAATCGTGAAGTGATTTTGGTAGTTTTTACAAGCTATTAAGTATGATATGAATTTTTGCTCTCCAGATGTTTTTGTTTAGTAAATAATTTCGGTCCAATTATTTATGAAACAAAAAGTTTGTATCGTTATCTCAGCTATCAGGCTATCGGCGACGACGAAAACCCAACAATGGCGATTACTTAAAAAGCGTAAAAATAAGCATTTCCCAACCTTTAAGTTAATCTATCGATAATAGTTATTAGTAAACGTCGCGAAACGTAACATGTGAGACGGGTGCAAATCAGCATGGCCATATTGTCATGGTCAAGTCTTTAGTTAGAACAATTCGTCTGCTTTACGCGCTACCCATTTTTGGCACTATATAACGTGTACAACTATCTTTTTGCCACAGTCTCATCGAATAGAATGAATTATTCTGTAAAATTACATTAATGAGCTAACTCTTATAATGGACAGGATTCTATAAGCATAGGAAAAGCATATTGATATTAGAGGCGTCATTTGATCATGCGAAAAAAGCACGGGTCGTCGTTGCTTCTGTTCAACGATTTTACGTACGATTTATGTTGCATGCACGCCAGTAGTAGCATGGCTACATGAAGAAAACCCGCTTAGCACCATTTGTTTCGTAGAGAAACTAAGCCAACTTTTGTTTACAAATCCAGTTTTTCCTCAGCTTCATTGTAGCTCACCGGCACCCGTACGCTTTATAGCGTTAGCTACACGCTCGCATTATGTGCAAAGTGTACGTTTCCGAACTCACGTCTTCTGCCAGCCAGCGATTATGCTCCATTGCACGCCATACATCTACTCGTTTTCTTACCTTCGTCGCCCATCGGTTCGTGTATATATTAGCTTGCACTACACGGCGAGTCAGACCAACGGATGCCCCGTCATTCAAGCGCAGGAACATATTCATATACAACCAGCTACATGCATATCCATACACCAACGACATATATATTTCCCTCGTTTTAGCGCACTTCCATATGCTCTGCATTCTCACTCAACCATCTAGCAGCTTCCTATAAAACTATTCCAGCTCGACTTTGAAGCTGTTGACGTTGCTCCGGACTGTGAAACGGCACCAAAAATAAGCCGCAGGCAGCCACAAGGCTAAAAGGTAAAACGGGACCTGCGCCGTGGCCTGCCACCGAAATGAATGTGTGGAAAAATAATACTAGAACTCGGTAAGTGTCGACCTGTATGTATGCAGTTGTCTAAGTGTGTGCTTGTATGCATGACTTCAGAAAATAGCCAAAAACACTACTTGAAGAAGGGCACTTCTTCGAATCACGCAGAGTTGTTCCAACTCTAGTCACGTCAAAAGCGTAACTCCTGTGACTTAGCAAATTTACACCCTAACGAAAACTATGTCGAGCTAGTAACTGTGCCGTAGACTACAGGGAACGTAAAAACGCATTTTCTAGATACGCCAACAATAAATTCGCTTGAAGGTTCTGCTTTAATGTTCGAATTCTTTTTGTCCAATATAGTAATATTAGGAATGCATGTTTAAACTCTGTTGTTCTAGTTTTCTCCAAGTTGGCTATTGCAGTGCGTACCTGACCCCTCATGATTACGTGTCAGCTAGTTGAATGCCTATACCGGCTGTTTTTGCATGTTTACTCTATACAGACGTCGTGTAACGCTCCGTGAACCCGAGTGAGCCTCATACACCTTCGAAGGTGGTCGTCAAAAATTTAGCACCGCCGTTTCGGCCCATGTTTATCGAGTTGCCTACCTCTGGTAGTTAGCCATGCACGAACTGTTTGTCCTTCGCTAGGCGTTCGTGTAGCCGTATTCGGATCAGTACCTGGCTGTGCGTTTCTTTCCAAATGAGGCAATCGCTGCTTTCTCCGACTTGATGCTGCTTTTCTAAAGATTTGGCGAATATGGGTAGGGTACAAAATATATCTAATATAAAAAGTGCGTATCTACTAAAAGCTTGAGCGTTCCGTAATGGATCTTCCCTGTAGTATTTTTTGCATAAATACATATTTAGAAAGCACTCATAACATTTGATTAAAAAAAATATCGGGATTTGTTTAAAATTGTTAGGAACTTATAAGATTGTAAGTAAGGTATGAAACCCTGTGCGGGATTTCCCATTCTTATTTTATTTTAAAGTAGACAATGCTGTTTAGATATATATTTACAGAAAACAATAAGCAAAATCACGCGCAAGATTATTATTTTTAGTGAATCTAGGTAGAATACATGTCCACATATGTAAATATGACGTATAATTATATGCATATTCTAATGTTTTATATTTGTTCTGCAATGATGAAAGTCGGACCGCGTCTTACTAGATAAAAGTATTTGGTAAGAACAAATTACGCAATAAACGAGTCCACCACTTTATCAGGTCACCTTGACCCATAATTGTTAGTCAGCTCGGATATTGCAAGCGGACCATGCTAATAACTGTAGCGTTCATGTATTCTTTATAATAGTTGTTAGGATGGCAGCATAAACAACTAAATAAATATCTCTGCGTATTGCGGAGCAACGAATTAGCCAAAGCATCGAGATCCTTTCAATTGACAATCTTGATTTGGCAGTTTTTCGAACAGTCATGCCTGCATAACATAATGAACTTCGAAAAGCCTGACGATATTGCCATCTCTCCTTCCTGCAGGCAACGTTGTGCGCTTTTTCTCACGCTGTGGCCTTACGTTTGGTTCTAGTCCTCAGTTCTAATTTATGAGCCTTTTCTGTGTATATTGTCGATCCACTTAATACTTCAATGTCGATTCCTCTTCCTGGAGGAATTCGCAGCGGCTCTAACACTTCCGCAAATCGGGTTCATCAAGATATGTTCCAATTGATTCTATGTTCGGTGTAGATTCGACCATGGTCGTTAAGCTTAGCTCTGTTACTACGAGAACGCCAGCCCTTCTACCACAAGACTGCTTAAAAAATTAAAAGGTCACGTTATATCTGTATTATACGTCAGGCTTAGAAACCTACCGTAATATATTTGGTATTTGCTGATAATCCGTTGAGATTTATCCCAAATCGTTCATTGGTGCGCTGCACCAATATGCAAGGCGATTGAACCGCTTATATCGTGCCTACGTATCCTTCTGAGATGTTTTTGTTTTGTAATAGTGCCGCTTTATCATTTAAATCTTTTCTGCTTGTTACAGCGCCTTGTTTACATATAATCTGTGTAGTAACATCTTATGCCCGATTAGATATAGCAGAGATCGCCGACCAAAGTATTGAGCTAGTGACAAAAGGCACAGTGCCATCATACGAGATCTCACCTTTTTTTAACCCGTTATTTCGCTAGATAACATAATTTTCATACCGTTAGACAACGACGATTAGCGCAGTCGAACAAACAAATCTCTACTACCACATATAAGCATATTGCATAGAGGTGCTCTATCCAGTTTCAACTGGTCTATATATATATAAAGGCCAGGGTAGATCTAAGATACTTCGACAGATATCTGTGTGTATAACGCTGATTACTCTCAAATTGTCACGGGACTTCCGCCTCATCATGTGTGTACGGTTTGAAATGTAACTGTTGTTATTACGTAAATTATCTTGCATCAGTTATCTCAAGCTCGTCAATGTCTTTATAGTTACACGGCCCAATCCCTAAAGGAACCTTATGCTTAACCTGAAGGTACGGGTTTCCTATCAGTCTGAGAGTTTCAGAGCTAATTTTACCTATATTATTTTAATTAATATACTACCTATATAATTTTAATATATTTAAATAGCACTCATAACATTTGACTCAGAAGACGTTAGAGTTTGGTTAGAACCCTGAAGTTGAAGAGGTCTTTGAGATTCTTAGTGGCGTTATAAAACTTATACTATTCTTATGGTCAACTTTATAGAGGAGCTAAATATATTAGCTACCTGCTCATAGTATTCATCTACTTAGCACTAACAATCCTGTCATCCAAATATTTTGAAAAAAAAAAAAGAGGGAAATGTCCGCTTTGTGGACCACGCAAAAAGTATCCAATAATGGAGAGAAAGGAACCGACAAAGTGAAATGTGACAATATTTGGCAGTAATGCTCAGAGGTAATATATAGTCGAAGCACCGATGCATACAGCTTTTGTTTGTCGTGTTAAAATAGAACTTGTTTATACTGAATATTCCGAACGTTTGTAGTGAATATGTATATTATGGATATTCCGATCAGGAAAATAAGGCTTTACAATAAACCGTAAGTCTGCGTTTAACGGCAATTGATACTATCATATAATAGGGTCACGATATAACAGGATTTGATCTTTCTCTCCTGTCGTTATAATTGTCCTAGCATTCAAATGTTACTTTTATGTTGACTATTATGATCCAGCAACGATTCTCAACGTCTATTCTTTCGTAGGAAAACGAACGCAGCGGCCACTTCGTATATGTTTTTACCAATACTCAAGTAGATCAAAGTTTGATCGAGAAAAACTAAAATTGCCACTGATTTAATACGTTACTCTAATCGTATAGATAGATTGTTAAAGTAAATAGCTAGTAGCTCGTGCGGATACAACTACGTGCGCAGACTAATGTGAGCCTTTAAGGCATATACACAACCCCAGTAGGATTCACATGTTTAGGACTTTTTACGATTTTCTAACAAAATAGAATCTGTTTTTTACCTACCTCTCGGCCTGAGTTTATCAGAAAATACCATTTAGTTGGAAGCACCACTTCGCAAATACCATAGTCTGTCTTTAGAGGGTTTAACTGGGTAGGTCGATATGTGCCTCATTAGTGAAAAAATGTATTGGATAAGTTGTTGAACTATATTTCGCGGGTTATAGGTAAAATTAATTATGGGATATGATTTCAATCAAATCAATGTGCTTCATACGAAATATCTTGCTAAGACGCTAATTACACAGCCTACAACACCGACGCATACTGCACGATCGAAGCATGACTTTAGTGAAAAGCCTTTTCGGAGCCTTGATTAAATAAGCTAGTTTCAGTACCAGATATAACGATTCGTTCCCGATGCATTCGGTGTTAATATTTTTCAATTTCAGCAAAACACCGATCTTAAACACACAAAAATTTTGTAAATAATTTCGATTAATCAAGTGGGTTAATTGCGCGACATCTACCCATCTTACTGATATAGCTAAACCGAAGGCTGCGTCCATTTAAACGATCCATTCCACTAACTGCTTTCCTAATTTACAGTGCTACCTGGGCGTACCTTTAACTACAAACAGTTTTATACTGTGTAAGTGTGAATTTATTGTATATTAGTAAACACAGTAACTATATCTAGGCCTGACGGCGAAGATATGCCTGTTGTAAAATCTTTGAAAAAACGTTGTTATCAGCTTGAAGCCGCCCTGAATTTTACCACGCCACGTTATCGAGAAATTCAGCTAAAATCATTTTGCTTTGCAGAAAGACAAGCATTTCATTCACTCACAAATTATGTACCGCACTATATCGCATAGCGATAGTGATCAGCGAAAGAAGACATAACTTCATAGCTGGGAAATCTTGAAATGTTCGAGATTTCAGATTTGACAACTAGTAAAAAACGATATTTATGGAAGAACAACAAAGTGGCCTGCCGCAGGAAACT
The DNA here is from genome assembly GCF_002443255.2 of Varroa destructor. Classification (NCBI taxonomy): domain Eukaryota; kingdom Metazoa; phylum Arthropoda; class Arachnida; order Mesostigmata; family Varroidae; genus Varroa; species Varroa destructor. The sequence goes on along the minus strand of NW_019211460.1, from coordinate 6,757,921 downwards.
CTAACTGCAGAATTATTAAAAACATAACACCTGGAAGCTAAGCTTGTGCAAACTAGGTTTATTGGGCTAGGTTTATTATAGATCAAACATACAGTCGAAATAGGGATAGAATAAATCTAGTCTACCGCAGACCTGCAGGTTCCTGCGTAACTTAAAATGTGGGCATCGGGCGAAACCGTTGCCTGGTAGAAAAATATCCTTATCCTCTAGTGTAATGACTGAAGATAAATTATAATTTCTTTAAACGGTTAGTAGGTCCGAGTCAACATTTATTTAACACTGTTTTATGAAATAATTATAAATTTACTTTTCAATTATAATACCTATGTTAAAGGATTAGCTGGTAGGTTTGCAAATTTTAGCTACGCTCTTACGTAGTTCTCACAATGCGGATGCGAACTTGCCGCTTCCTTATCACAGAGTTGAGGCTAGTTTTCTAGTAGTTATATAGATGGAGTACCGCAATAACCCTTCTGTCAATTAAAAGCAGCGTTTTCTGGGCACTTTTATTTATACGGAATACCCGTGAACATGGAATAGGTCAACGTAATGCCGGCCACCGGCAGCATTTGTTGGACCGACTCCAAAGGCTGGTAACGATCACCAAAACAATACTTTGTTTCTTGCCATGAGCGAAGCTGACGATTGGTTAGCTGATTGGAGGAGTGGTGGCGTAATGGAAGGTAATAGAATCTGCATATAATAACATTCTTTATTTTGAACCAGCAAGAAAGGGTACACCGATTAATAAATAAAATACCTAGAATATAATTCGTCGAAAGGTCGTAACGTCCGATGATATTATTGCTCGCTGCGCAGGATGATTAAATAGACTGTGTATTATATGCCGAAATAATAACAAATACAAATGAGCAACTCGATTCGTCAATGTGAAGCCGAAGCTGACAGAAGATGCTGTATCTTGCTCAGGTTGACATAAAGCGCCCTGAAAAAACGTTGAGGGAAAAAACACACGAATGGATCATACACATTGAGCACTCAATAGTTTAACTTGTGTTCCCTAATTCACACTATGAATGTACGCACCACAAAGGACGATCTGATAAACACGAATATTGATCGTGCACGTGCGTGCCTTGCTGTTGACAGTGAAGTAGCAAAACGGGCCGACCTATAAACGTTAAAAAGCAATCAGGATCTGCTTCTTCTACTAATACCAATAATTTAGTATCCGGCTTCACGCAAGTTCGCTTGTTTAGACAATCAGACAACTCTGAAAGAAAGACGTACCCACATCTGTGCTACTTCGAAGCGTGCCTGAGAGTTGATTTTTTAATTCAATCCATTTATTGAGAGCTAGAACTACACGTATTTGTGGTGCGAGAAGATCGCTAGATCTGACTCTAATTGCCTTAGAACATTTTTGCGTAGACACTGAACGTAAGCGAGGCATTCAAATATGGCTGAACGTCACAGGCAAATTATCAGAACGTCTTTCTGTCTCACTTCATCATTGTAGAATGGTCAATCAAGCAGTAACTACTATTTTTTAATATTTTTTTTATCTATAACTACTACCGACATCGGTATGGTCACCTCCGGCTTAACTTGCTAGTCAACCTTCTTAACTTTAAGACTAACCTAGCTTCCACCTTTAAATATAAGCTTTCGTTTGTCATGATAGCAAAGCGTCTGAAGCGATACTTAACCGCAATGTTTTCGACAAATTTTCGCAACATTTATTTAAGGACAACTAGGACAATAAAGGAGACGCGTTTTTGTCAATACGCTGAGTAATTTAATTTCGAGGTTAAATAATATTGAGCTTTTCGGCAATAAAAATATTTGTGAAAATTGGCTAACTAACAAAGTCAATTTTCAGCTCGTATTTTCCCGTCCTTCGCCGAGGTTCTAATGTGCGACAGACGTATGGTATCTACGGTACTAAAAATCGAAGGGAGCGGAGCGCCAATCTTCGATGCCATACGGACTGCTTACAAAAGTTGAAATCAGGCATTTAAACGCCTCTATAAATTAGCAATGACGCCGTTCATTCTGGTCGCGCACGGTAACTTTATGAGCAAAAGGCTCAACACGAGCCTGATGACGAGATTCACTGCAGGCATGAGAAGAATATTCCGCACAGTAACTGGAATAAGCAGAAGAGTATCGAGGCCGTGGGCAAGTGGTATAAAACTGACTGCTAGAAAAGTGATAACTATAAGCAGAAAAATTCTAAGTAGACCAAGGCCAAATTCGGCGGAGAAAGGAACCAAAGACTGATACGAAGACGCTGGCCAAATACGTTGCTTAGAAATACAAAATTTCGAGAAAAAGGACGTACACGCGGAATAACATAAAATTTAGGAATAGAGCTCTAGTCCGATCTCCGTCGAAATTTGCTGCAGTCGGTTCTAAAAGTTTGTCAGTATTCAATGGAGTACTTAGCACCTTGAGTAGTAAATACTGCACCTGACAAAAGACACGTTACGCACGTATATATGAATTGATTTAGGAGTAACCTGGTTCCCGTCTAGCAACATTTTTTCAAAATTAAAAAAAAAAAAACATATTCTTCTAAGTGTCTTATTTGCTATTTCTTGTACATCTATATCATGCTAAGCAGATCCCGAGTCCCCAATTGACTGTTTCTAGTACTTTTGGCACTGCAGCATCAACATGTCACGATATAAAAGATGCACATATATGTACAGTTTAGTACTTGTAAAACATGTTTTAAAAGACACACACATAAAGGTGCTTGCCCAAAACACATTGTATCTATAATTATAGGAAAAAAAACATTAATTTTGCGTAAGTGAATAGACTCTAGGCGAGAGAACTGAATAGAAGTTATTCAGTTCTCTAGCCTATTCTATTCTATGAAAAGTTAAATAACTTGATATTGCAGAAAAAACAAAGATGCCACTTTTTATTTGATTTTGCCATGGATCGTAGCATGACCATGTTGTCGTTGAAAATCATTTGTGCTAATCTAAGCGGGACACTGATAAAGCTTTGAAGAGCTACAAATTAATTTTTATACTCCAAGGAGTGCCGTTGGTTTTCGATATGTGGGGGGTAAAAAAAAAACAAATTATATACGTTTGATCTCTTGGTGTATATATATATAAGATTGTTTCGGCTGACGACAAACTTTTTAGTCGATAGCGCGGCTAAACAGGGTTAAAGGCTCAGACGCATATAGAACTTTTTAGTTCACACCCTTTGATAGGTCAATTCGGGCCCATGCAAGAGTGCGTTCACGAAACGCAAGCTAAACTATAATGCCAAAATATATTGTACTACTGTATAGCTTACGCCGTAAATAGATTTATTATTAAACTACATACGGCTCACCTTTAACTTCCTATTGACAAGGTGTAAGTTGAACCACGCTCTGACAGAATAACAGGCAACAGAACCTTTATGTGACATTGCTATACTAATTGAATTTACTTAAATATTAAGAGTATATTTAATTTACTATAATGTTTACGTTCGTCATCGTTAGACTTAGTACTCGTTCGAAAATGTTCTGCAATGCAGCAAAATGGAGAAAAGGTCACATGAAAATCATAAATGAATATTATCATTGTGTATTAAAGAGCGTCGTATACCGATAGCTCAGACACTGTTCGTGTATACTCTCGACTGGAGAAACCAATATTTTCCGATAATGTCTTGCCAAATTTAGACGAAAGTCTAGCTCTAGAACTATCCAACGATACATCAGTATCTTGGAGAAGGCCACAACGTGCAAACAAGATGGATTTGCTATAAGAACTTACGTTTGCTTACGTCTGAATTTGTACATATGCGGATATTTTTACAAACGTCGCAACCAATGCATTGCTGACAAAACAAACGTTGTGTAGTTCGAACACTTATATATCTGTTCATAGGGATATCTATCAACAGCTATCCTATTGTACCACCCTTTCAGTGACAATAGGGGAGTTTCCGTCAAAGGAGATCCCTGCTGTACCTTAGGGAGAACTAGTCTATTTATACAGACGAGCGTCTCAATTCAGACGGGTGTTACGCTGATTTTTTAGTTTTATGTATTGATCCGTGACTCTATGAGTCACACATCAGGAGTATAGAATAAAGCAGTTCAGAAATATAATAATGATCATAACAACAATAATAGATTTCAATGTAGACATTTAAATGCAATTCGTGAACAGAATGAATGTCTGAGTGTATCTTAAAATCTAAGTCGTAGTAATAACAAATCTATATATAGATAAGTATGACAATAAACGTGGCCAGTGCTTTCCCGTTCAATGGCTAGGCTGTGCCGAACTAGCTATAAATTAACTAGTGCCACATTTTCCAAGTAGAGCTTGGACATCGGCGATTGTAATTCAATAATGTTCTTTACATTTTCCTACCGCAACCGGGAAAAGTGACTCTTATGGGATGGTAATAATTAACGGGTAGAAAAACATAGTGCTCCCTAACAGGGTCCCTTGGCGGTACCTAGTCGTTAAAAAATCCTGCGCGGAAAATTATATCGTACATTTTCATATTGGATGTCCTTTTGCAGAGGAAATCAAACAGGCAGTTCAATTCAATCAGGGACCAAACATATCTAAAAACATGAGAGAGAAGGAGACAGACAGATAGATAGACACACACACTCGCACGCGCGCGCGCACACACACGCACAAACACAAAAACACACACAAGAGAGAGAGAGAGTATGCCTTTGCTTTCCCCCTTCAAGAACAAAAAAAAAAATAGACATCTCGTGTATCACAGCTTCAAAAGCACTTCTGAAATCTGTCGCATCAGTCAAAGTCAGTAATATTATGGCGCCCTAACAAAGAGTCAGCTGTATAATCCTTTAGTAATCGACTGCGTTTAGCGGGAATGGGATGTTTCTTGGTTTACTGTGGAAAACAGTGGCGTTTGAAAATTGTCTATATTGTCTTATCATATTTTAGCTTTTGTTTTCCTGTCAACAAAAATACTCTTCGGTTTATTTAAGTAGGAGCAAACATTTTCAGTGACAATTTTCCCGCAAGTTGATTTATTGGGTAAAATATAATGGCTGAATACAATGCACTTGAAATACACCCTACAATAATCCTATAAAGTTGTTATCTAATATCGTTCTATCCAGCACTCGAGATAAGTTTAACGTTGAGTTAACGTTAACGTTGAGGTAACGTAAGTTAACCTTGAGAAATGCTACAAACGGTGGTAAAAAATAAATGTAAATAATTCATATATTTATAAAAATTAAAAAACAAAGATCTGCATTAACTGCAAGAGATTGGGTTGATCCTGTTATTGATGAATGTTTGATAGGAGAAGTTTAGGATGGGCCATTACTAACAGGAAGTGTGCTTACTGCTGCGCCGAATATTAGGATACGGAAAACTTTCGTAATAGAAATTAACAGTGATTCCCAACAGAAATTGTTGGGATCTTTTAATATTTTTACAATTTTCCTTTAATTCTGATGTTCGGAAATGAGCAAAACGGAAAGTTTCTTCACGATATGCTTTTTGTATTGAGTAAAAAATTGAGCAGTTAGCTCTCTAAGTGCACACATTTTTACTGTGGTTAAAAATGGGCGGGGCAAATGATAAATGAGCTCTGTTAGTCACCCTCATCTTGGTCGAATTACTCTGTAAAGTCTCGGTTGAAACAAGTGGGCCCGTAACGCAGTAAGGCGATGAAAGCACGGACGAGAAAAACTAACTTTATATTGCAAACAGTCTGTATTAAGCGTACCTTATTGGTACGCTAGTATTTGTAATGTACTTCCGTGAATTACTTTACAACCAGTCACGAGCAAGGAACGCCACTTGGCACCATTGAAATTCAGTTAGGCTAGCTGTTTTTTTTCTACAGGGAATGCGAGCAGAATGCAGATATGACATAATTGGACCGGATTTAATTAATGAACGTATTTTGCACCACTGGTAGTTTAGGCTCAGATGTGGGCCTAAATACGCTTCGCTTCGATCTTAGATACAATGCTTTACTGCTATATCGAATTTGTGGCTCGAAACATTTATTAGGCCTTTCAAACCTCGAGCCAGTAATTAATCTAGAGATCCAAAACTGTAAATTTTTAATTCATTATCAGTTGATCTCCTTTAAACATAATAAAGCATCTCATCCCGCTTATCCTTCACCAGAACATTCTGACTTTTCATTTTTGTTATCGGTCTATTTGAGGTACTACCTTGACACCTCTACGCCACAAACGCAGTCGTTAATTTAATTGAAGGCCTGCTTTTCTTTAAACGGAAAGCTACATTGTCTCTTGTAGTTGTTTTCTTTTCTTTTTTTTTTTTTAGTAAGGATAATAGCATCGAATTAAACTCTCCAGAGAGAATTACGCATTTGCATATATATAGAGATTTTGTATGTGTCAAAGTGACTACATGCCATGCATGATACCTGTTTGTATCTCCAATGTGATTTACTATATCATGTCTGAAGGCATCACACATTGATCTGTGACGGCATATCAGCCATCTGAATGAGTAAAAGCATGCCCCAAACACGAACCGAAAGATCTGTCGATACTACTGTCATTTGCGCAGTCTAGCAAAAGTCATGCTTTTGGGTATCCTTAAATATGGACGCAGCATATACAGATCGCCCCCATGTGTGCCTTTTAGAACGAAACAGATCATTGAATCAAATATTCGATCAGCTACACCATCTTGCTTTTGTCGTTCTGAAAGTGTCATACGTTTCTTGCGTCTCCGTTGCTTTTTCCAAGGCTACTTTTTTTTTTTTTTTTTTTATAAAAACACAAGTAAGTTTATCTTATAGGGGTATATTATTTAATATGGGTGCATTTTAGACAGAATTGAGGAACTGTATCTGATCGCTTACGCTCGAATAAACTGGAGTAAAATAAACATTTACCGCAGATTAGATCGAATTTGAAGCGTCAAACGCGTCTGATACTGCTCGGAAACCCACCTGAGTAATATAGTTGCTAGGTTACTCGTTTTTTTATTTAGTAGCATATTCAATATACCTGTCATGCGTATACGGAGCGTTTTTTTCAATATACTATCCGTAATCAAGTGTATATGATATTCGTTGTCTTCATATGAGGAGGTAATTTCTACAATTTGTTCAATCTAATTGATCTCTAGCATTGTTCTAGTTCCCATCTACATATATGGCCCATGGGATGCATCTTTACATTTGCTGAAATTTTATTACACAGTTCTATGGCCACGTCAGCTTTGGCTCGTATATGAATGTGATAGGACAAATTTTACGAGAGAACCCGTTTGACTCTCTCCATTCGTATTTCAAAAATTTACGGTAGTCACCTGAGATCATAAGCCTACAAGCTTTTAACGGTGCGGGCATTTTATTGTGCGGACTTGAGCTATTGTTTGGCCTGCTGCAAGGCTTCATACATCTATAAGTTGCCAGAAGTAGCAATTTATAGTGTTTTAAATTGAGACATTTGGCCTTATTAGGTTTTTTTTTCGATGAAACGTGGATATTGTTTTTGTCATGGATGCCCTATTGATATTAGTTTAAAAAGATTATTTCCCCTACTTATACTTAACGTCTTGGATAGTCAATTCGACCTTGCCATGGTTTGCTATGCTACAAATTTTATATACCAACACCTTAACCATTTACCAGTAATGATTTAGTGTGCGGTTCCTTAAAAATTCCTTCTTATACTTTTTATATGAATCAATTGTTTTTACTTATATTTGGTCTATATCGTACCACATAAAGCGTCCATATTTTTCAAATAAAGACATTTCGCTGTTCAAACATTTACTAATAAAGATGGAAACATATACAGTAGGTAAGACACCTAATCACCAAGGTATTTTCAATAACCGGTCCTTACAAAGACGGCATCGGTATTCGAGATCGGATTTATGAAATTCAGGCCTAGTATAGAACGTATGTTCGTATCCATACCTAATTCAAACCTGTGATATATTAGGTTGTTATACTTGACCTTAACTTGGAATAAGGTGTTTTGCTTTCATATTCTGTGTTCGGATATGCTATCGAGCTAAGCAACTACCTAATGGCTAGTTGCTTGTTAAAGAGAAAAATCAAGTTATTCAATATAGGCAAAAGGAAAGCTCAAATGCATTTTAATAAGGTTATAAGAACATATGCATTCAAGAGGTAATGCTCGTAAATGTCTTCATAACTTGTTCCATTTTAAGCTACACGAGGGATATATCCCTTGAAATCTATCGAGCTCATTTCAAACAACGCAATCGCTTGCGTATTTACCTATAGCTTCTATATTCAATATATATTCTATATAGAATATATATTCTATATATTCTAAAGCGCTATATACTTCATTGAAATTGAATAAAATTAAACATATATCAAACTTGTTTTCTTTAAATACTGCAATTTCAGTAAGTCTTCTATTGTTTTTTTTAGGTAGCTCTTACATGATGTTTTCGATACTGTGCACAAATTGAGCTAAATCTGTAGAGAAGCCTGCAAACGCTGTTCCTCTTTAGCAGATTGAATTTACGATTTTGTCCTGCTAATAGGTGTCATTTCAAGTCTAGCACAGGAATACAAAAGAGTAGGGGTCATACGCAGGCGTTTAGATCATAGTCTCACTATATTTGGCATTATACCGTGTCCTGTTAGACGAGATACTCAAACTGACAAACTCAGCTACAGGTAAATAGAGTCGGCAGAAATATACCCCTATGCCTCGATAGTGCCCTCCACTGCCTCCTGATTCGCTAATGGCTTTTTAATATGTAAATAAGATTTAGGACATGTTTGTAAAATCCTCTTACATGAGTTGAATGGTTAGTTTAGCCTTAAATTCACTCTGCCTACATCATTAGCCTATGCCTATCGTAAGTTGTATCTTCGTAAGGATTTTAGTTCCACATGTTTTAAAATTCCTTCATGATTTCCTCGATTATGGCTAATTAAATTAATTATCGTTAATTGTTCTACCTGCAGTACTGAATTGGTAGGAATGATTCTGGTCTAAATCAAATGTTTGAATTCCCATGGACTTTTTTCTTATTTACTGGGCTTAATTTTCTAAGAAAAGGTGATCTTGATCGTTATCCGCTGCTACAAGAAATGCAGGCCTAGCTATCTAGCTAGCCTTACTGATTGATCCTTGTTGGTCGGGAATCGAAGAAACAACTTAGTAAATCTAATTTGTTGCTTCCTAAAATGAACATTGCTAAAGATACACAAAATGGCCAAGTTATATTAACTTTTAGCCAAATAAAAAAAGAAAATGTCACACCAAGCCTGCACTATTCCTGTGCCGTGTCGAAGATCGCTCTACAAAGCTGGGGTCGAAGTGGGGCCACCCGCCATTTTGCACAAACACGAACAGCTAGAACCCACATCTCATACTATACTACTATATAGGCCCAAGAAATGTCAGGTAACGCGTCTGAATTAAAGCAGTTATGTTAATAACTGCTTATTTTGCCTGATGTTAATAAGGGCCTATGGTATTAATCATTTATCTTGAAATCAATATACACAGCTGAGAGAATATAGTCAAATTCTGCAATCTACACAGAATAAACTATATCGTTTGGGTGATGAGAATAAGATGCTGTGGTCAAATAAATGTTATATATGGTTTTGTTTTAATCATTACATGCATAGCGGTAAGTAGGTAAAGATGTACGGCTTGCGAGTTCGAATTTGGCTTTTTGATGGACGATAAAAAATCCCTCTAGTCATTTTGTTTTGTACACGTCTCACTGACACTATTGAATCTTACTGTATCTGTTAAATGGGTAAATTGTCCACTGTTTATTGTGTTAAGGAGTACAATATAATTAACTAGAGGACAAACAAAGTATCGTAAAGGGTAACGTTAACAGAATAATATCTCATAGCGTACAAAAAATCGTTCCTTCCTGGAGCTATGTGACGATGGCGACAATTTATAGCGACCGTGATACTTCGTAAAGGTTCATAACTATCAACCCAGGTCATGTTTGCAGTAGCTTATGCAATGATAGAAAATCGACAAATTTTTGACCACAGAACTAGGCAGAGTCGCCGAAGCCGTACAACTTTCAGAAAAGAGATTGGGTAACACATTTATAAGGTGTGTTGTACTGGTAAAATGATTACTCTTATAGCTTATTACTGCTACTATCATTGTCAGCGCCCCTGGCATATTCTGTAGGATAAAAATATTAATTAACATTGAACTAACGTGTAATTACGTTAGATATCTGCATACAAGACATGCAGCATTTGTCCATCGCAAGCGCGGTTATCAAGTATCCTGTAGTTTGACGTTCCGTGAGCCAATCGTCTGCGGTTCAGTGAAAAATTTCTAAAAAAATACGATGGAAGTTGAAAATAGAAGCCTTCATAATCTAACTTTGCCCAGTTGCTAAATATCGCAAAACTAATACCTCGTGTTGCGATATCAATACTCTAAAGGGATTGAGCCGGCTTGAGCGCCTAAAGCTTAACAACGGCTCTTATTGATGTTAGGGTAATTTTTAATTTTTGCAAAACTTGAGGCGCTTATTACGCATGCTGAGAGTCGACTCAAACCTCTTTATACTTCGAGTTTTACGTCCAAACGGCTGGCTCTGAGCACGAAACGAAGTGTATCTATGCCCGAGTTCATACTAATACCATACCGTGTTCCTAAGATTAGCGGGCGAATACGTTGCCCACCAATTTATCAGGGCGACCAGGCGACCCAAGTCCATCCTGAGTGCAGTGAAAGATTTTAGGTCGAATCTATTAGATACTGAATAGCCCCGAAGCAGCCAGATAGTATAGCACGACTTATACTAAAAAATAAGATGCGATAATAATGTCCGACTAGGTCATTTAGCCCTTGAAATTAATCCATGTTCTGATAAGCTTGTGTATGACGGACGTTTACGGGCAAATAAAGTCCAAACATTTGGGCGAAATAGTTCGAGAAGCCTACTGAATAGGAAAAAACGAATGATGGATGTTCTTTGCAAATTGGCAATTGCTTCCAGACGGAAAACTAGTTGTAGTTATGACACAAACAACTAAACAGGCCGTCTTAAATCATTCTTATTCAACATTTGGCTAAAGAGGGCAAATTCATTGCAATCATTATATATATATATTTCACCAGTAAATGTGTAAGCGGCACAATAGACGGCAGGAAAGCCGATGGTCTTTAACTGTCCATTCCTACCTAGCTATTTGTGTTTTACTACATGCGTAGATACCCCACAATGTTTTTATGTTAGGTTATTGTTATTAATCGAAAAATATTGCTCTTACAAAGCAAAAACAAATCATGCCAAGTAGTAGCAACAATGTCTGTCCGCTAAACTGAAAAAGTTACAATAGTAAACATTTCATGTCACAATACGAGAGGATAGAAAAGACGCCCAAAACTTTGGCGTATTTACGCTAAGGACAAAAGCCGGTTTTTGTGCTGATGCTGAAATGCACAGGTGTACTAGGCGACCAGACCCAGCCATTATTGATTAACTAGTTCAATATTTTGCTTGGTCATACAAGTTGAGAAGCCTCAAGTGTGACCTAAACCGTTCCACATCAAAACTATTTCGCCAGAAGCCTAAGCAAGCAGACTGCTTTTTGCAGAAGTGCAAACTACTATAAATACATGATAAAAATCTAGATCTAGAGACAAGGTTTTTAGATGCTGTTTTGCAATACAATACGAATACCCTATTTGTTTTTAGATCATTATACAAATTAATGGGCGCATGGTTACGACCGCTAGCCTATACACAGCTTGAACAGCTCGATTGCACGGATTTACCCGTTGCGCAGATGAATCCGTGCACAAGTATATACGTGCACTCGTTTGTGCCGCGTATTGGCCAACCATAATCTCAAACCAGAATGCCAGATCTGTACCTTTCCGAACCGACATCACTAGTGTCAGTTCTAAGGAAGGAAAGTTTATCTACTTAGTCTTATTATACTTCATTGGCTTCACTTCACTTCACTTCACTCCACTTCACTGGAGCGAGTTTTAATACATTAACACATTACACATCATTGTTTCTCTTGAAATAACTGAAGCAAAGTAAATTGTAAAATAAAATAAAAAAATTTAACATACAGCGCAAAATGGATTTAATATCAGATACTAGACTAGTACCGATGACGCTTGACCACTCCGCAAAGGCTTCACCTGCTGTGAACTAGACCCACATAAAGTGAACTATAGTTACTAATGTTCGAAGTTTAAGTTGTGAAGACTAAGTTAACGCGGTTTACATTGTGGCCCTATTAATAAAACTGATTATTTTTTTTGTTGTACATGTAAGTATACTGTAGAATTTGCTGTTTACTTTTTTTAAAAAAGCAATTTTAAGGCCCCAACGGAAGCTGCGTTACTTTTATATTAAATATTTTTCAGTGTATTATTTAAAAAAAAATCTGGGTCCTTTTAATTTTTCTAAGATTATATTGCGATGCTTTTGTCGGCTATACAAAGGATTAGGCAAAGCTGAGCGCTTGATTAGATGACGTTTACGATTAAGGCGTCAAGCAGCGTTTAGTATATTATGATACATTAAAAATAATATATAGGGTATTCGTGATCTTATAGAAAATCGTTTAGGAAACGGCGGAACTTTATAGAGCAAACAATTTGACTAGGGACTTCGGGTCATAATTTGTCATTAAACGTCGAAATTTGGGTAGAAAATATATCATTGTGAAATTCATTCGTCCATAGGCTGCACAACAAGCGAACTCATTAAAAACAGATAGTAATAATTTAAATAAGAGCGGTAATAGATTCTTCATGGTTGATTCTTTAGCTCGAAGATAGGCTCACTCAAAAGCTTCACATTATACCTAGTTGTTTAGTAGTGTCTGCATAAAACCAGGACTGCGTTCTTTTATCTGGTCTATAATATCTGGAAATTGGACTAGATGAATATTGTAATAAGCGTCAGCTGTAAGATGTTAGAGCGTACCTTTTTTTTTTATTTTTTGTTAATTAAAATTAAATGGTGAACAGACTATGGTTAGTGGATCCTCTAGCTGAGCTGTATCGTAACAGCACAAAAGGACATAAAATAAAAAGCGTTAACTATTAAATACATTTTATGACAAAAAATATATGCGGTATAGATTCTTTAAAGTTCCTAACGTTATGAAATTTCCACGTTGTTAAACATGTCCAGTTAAACGCGATATTTGACAGCGGCTGGCTATCAAGTCCGTGATCGCTCGGCCTATTAAATTGAATATTCTTCATCCTTTGACATTTCTAGGTATCTGGTCGTAAAAATCCCTACAGGTAACTAATAACTTAGCAACAATCCGGCTTTCTTTCATCAGCATCAAGCGTGCGTTATACATCGCTATTTCAGACATTATTACCAGACAGACTACATAAAAGATAGACTAGCTTTTGGACGGAATATTTACTAAATACTTGATTTTATCGACAAACGAAAAGGTTGCAGCTCTTCAAAACTGGGGCCAGCTTTAATCATTTATTAAATAAATGGGCCTTTAGATTATACCAAATGCGCTTGACCGAAATACTGTTTGATACAGGGGTATAGTATGGCCAAAATGGTAACTATGGCTATTTGAAACGCTTAAACATAGTTGCGGGTAACAAGTTTTTAATATGAAAAAATTCGGCATTAACTTCTCCAAGGAAGTTCGGCTTATATCACGGCTTTCGATTCTTAAAAGGTCTAGAAGTTGATAATAATATAGACAATAAAACTCCGCGCTTTATGATCCTATGGGAGAAAAAGATGGGTCTATCAGAACCTGTTGTTCATTAAACAACCATATAATGCGGTTTAGTTTAACAGAATTAGCAAAATATAGGGCAACCACTTCTTTTCAATTCGATGCATGATTAAAAGTTTTTGATTTCGTATTTTTGAGGGGTGTATTCTCTCAACACCAAGAACAATGGGCAGTGGGCAATCTTTGTTGTTGCGCATTAGGGACCAATTACGGCCATATGGCGGGTATATGTTAGCGGACAGTAAAATCCCGTTCTGGGTTCAGTACATAATGTTTGCTTGGCGTACCACACTTAAAATGGGATAATGTTGGATAATAACTAACTGAGCATTAAACAGCCCTTATAATGACATTTTAGGGGGAATAATTTCCCCAGCAGAAACACTTTTTCAATTGTAGATATTTGGAACTTTAGTCTCGAACTTCGAAATGGACGGATTAAGATGCGACTAGTTAATTAACCCATTAGACCCTCCTATAGGCAGGCAATGGCTCTTAGAATAAATTCGAAACTAACGTTCAAGGTTTATTAAGCAAAAAACCTTAGAACACCGAGCTAGCACAAGCAGAAACGGGATAGCGTTGTTTCCATCCGCTACTTCTAAAAAAAGGCTGACCCATATTTCGTTTGCGACCCAGTTACTTTAAAAGCGACGTGGCAATACAAACTTTCGCCGTTGTAAACCTTCCTCATTAGATGTTCCTGCCCAGCAAAATATTAGTCGAATAGCCCGTAACATAAAAATAGCATTGGTTGAACATAAATAGCAAGCATGTGTCGAGGTCCAAAACGAGTTTTCTTCCTGCAGCTCGGTATTAGAACTATGTTTGGTGACAACAACACAATGATGAAAGTTGCCTCTGGACTTTTGGGAAAAATGCATTGAAACCGTAGATACGCCATTCTTTACAAAGTCTAATATCGAACTCAGCTGAACGACGCCGAACTCTAAAAATAATTTATTTTTCGACAAATTTTACAATGACATAATAAGTTCTGGAACGTAAGTTAGACGTTTCGAGTAACGTTACTACTCGTAAAAGTCTAATATTTTCCATAGTTGATCGGATGGTTTGTCATCGACATTACGATCGTGCTAGGTGTATCGGGAACTAGCTGGAATATAATACACTGATCCAGTATCTGACGAACACGGCTGATTATTTTAAACAGTTTTGCATTAACGAGCTATGCTTACATAATTATTATTACTACTACTACTATTTCTATGAATTAGAAAAAAAGTTACTTGAAGTCAGGCATACCTATATAGATCCGTTTTTCATTATTTTCAGATAACTTAAATTTTAGTCATTTTAATTGACTACTGTGAGGATCAATGACTTGATATAGTAAACAGTGAAAATGGTGAGGTTGCTGAAGTTCAAAAGTTGCAATTAAACGAATATAAGAAACGTGCTAAAAGTTCTCTTCATCAGTATGAAGAGTACTGAACTTTTGAAATTCTAAAAGAATAAACCACGCCCCTTATTGCTTTGCTGATAAAGGCTATGCGTGATCCTTGCTTAAACAATAAACTGGATTACGTAGGGATTACAGATCCATTTTATTCTATGTAAATGTACATTGTACTTAACAGGTAACTTCTATCATTCGCTTAGAACTATTGAAGTGTCGTTACATCTTATGTGACTTATCAACTATCCAAAGGGTATCCACTGCTGTAGCCATGAACCGCCTTTAAATTGTTTGATATATGCACGAATCCAAATTCTATTACCGCTTATCAACCCTTACATGTCTATAACAAAGACGTTGTCAGCTATTTAAGCAGTCCTTAAATTTCACTATGGTTACTGTTCTTTCGATCTTTGCTTGAGGGGTGAGGGGTCGCAATTCCGCCTCATCTCAAAATAGACTCGAGTCGGATTGTTATTGAACTACACCAGCTATCCCTAGTTTGTTTGCACAAATCCTTCCCAATTATTTCACGCCTAATGATCGTTGCGGAAAGCACGTTTTGTGATGGAACTTGTGCTCTTCCAAAGTGGTACTTCAAGATACTCGTGCGTAACGGTCGTGTAAGATACTCGTCGGGCTTTTGTCATCGGACTTAATTTCTAGCTACTTGCTACGATAAAGTGGGATTTCTAACTGCAATGCGCGCCCAGTTCACCTATTGTTCTGGTGTTTGGTAGGTGCCCGCTAATCTGTATGTATCAGATCACTGAGAAGCCTAAAACCACCTGTCTATGCGGATGTACACCTTGAAAGGCCTATTCAATAGCTCTATGTAATAGTATTATTTTCTTGCCTTGTAGCCAGATAGCCTTGGCGTTGCGGACACGATTATATGTGTAAGACATTAATGCGTCTGCAAAGAATAGTCAACCTGGATAGCAGAGAACATGAAAACATTCTAATTTGGCATATAAGAAAATGCATAGCAGCGTTTGTGCAAATAGTCCTATTAAGAAACAATTAATAACTAAATTTCAATTTGACGCTAAGGACATTTAACTATTAAATATACTACCCGATCAAGTTGATAGATTCTGCTCTGTAAACAGAAGTAATCAATTCGGCTTATTACTAGCTTACTTTGAATTCGGCTATCTGTTAAAAAAAAAAAAAAAAGGGAATTGATGATAGAATACTTTGATTCTAATCTACTACTCGCAGTACGTTTCAAACTAACGTACGAGAATTTTCCAATAACGAGGATAAGGGCAGGACCCCCTTGCCAATTGTATAAACTTTCACACAACTTACGCTTGTTAAACAGACAAAATTATTGTTTGGTCGTGATGCACCTATTTCATTGTGAGCTAGGAATAAAATTTGTGTCGTATAGGTTAAAACGGCGAGCGTTTTAAAACGGGGTCCATGATTCGCAGATATCGGCCACTTAACCCTGTAGGTAGAGGCTCATTGTATCGCCAGCAGTGAAAAAAAGCTGTATTTCACAGCAAGTAATTTACCCCCATTTCGAAATGAAGAAGTTACTCTATTTTCAAAAAAAAAACGTTCATTGTACATTGTATGTCTGCTTCGAACTGAGATAAATTTCAACCCTCTACGCATAATACGTTGTTACTGCCTTTACGCACGATATGGTAGAATTTCTGCTAATAATCGCGCATATGGTGCCAGATAAAGTACTATAGGATAACTTCGGTAATTCAACGTAAGCAGCGGACTGAAGCTGAACGCGACTGAGACCAATACCTCAAAAGGCATCGTAGAACGTAGCAATACTATACGTTAATACTTTGCGTCTTTCGTAACACTTGACAGTTCATTGCTTGAATGAATACCTTCAACTTTTAACTATTTGTCACTTAACTTTAATTTTTATCTGGAAATATAAAAATGAAAGAGAAATAAGATTTAATAAGTCTAGCGATGATGGCATTTACGGAAAAGGGTTAGGTTTGGTCAATATCATGTATACGGTGCTCTTGGTAGCGTATACGTTTTTAAAATTGTTTTTTTAAACGCATTTTTCATCGATTTTAAATGATCAAACGCTTCAAGCTGTTCACTATTAAATTTCGATCTTTTTGAGGCCATTTGCCGTTGGTTATCTTGTAAGCTCATTAATTAAAAGCCAATCTGTATAATCTGGTGACTGGCACAACACACATGGAAAATTTCACCTACCTCAATTAATTAGATTGATATTTATCATTAAATACTTAGATTAGAAAAATATATCTATTAGGGTTGTAGCTCGGTGTTTTTTTTTAATTAGGCAAACGCTGTGTGGTAATAGGGAGCGTTAAGCTTAGCCACCTCCTAGCATTCATCTAAACCTTTGATACAATGACATATGGATACATGCATTTTTTTATTTTTAAATACATAAAGGTAAAAAAGATAAAAATATACATAAATTTACTTCAAATCGATGGAAGTCTAAGATCTTATATTCAGTTTGTAAAACTTTTTTCATAATTGCCCGATTATATGCATGTGTTTCGTTTCTAAGATCATACAAAAGGCATGGCATCAAAGCATTGCACGCACGTACATAATTTTGGCATTTTCTATATTGCCATTTACGTTAGTTATAAAATCTATAGCAGTATAAGCTATCAGATAGACGTTTTCTAGAGCCTTCGTTCAGAATGCTATTATACCTGTAGATTGCTGAAACGATGTTACTTAAAGGTATTTTTTTAGTCCTTCAAGAAGTTTACAGCATCATCGGTCCTAAGAAATTTATACATGCTACTGCTTGAAATTAGCGTGCTTGCACCTGTAAAACAAACGGTACGTTAAGTAAAATAAAAACATAAAAAATAAAAAGTTCACACCAGATAAATACATGCTTGTCACCATAGCCTTGTAGTAGCCCCTCTAATGTCCTGTCATAAAGCAATAGAGTTCAAAGTTGTTTGCGAATTGCAAAACTGTCTAAGTTAAACTGCCAACACTTCCTTTAGTGTAGGCTAGGATCTGGGATCCATAATGTCGCGTCAAGTAGACCTCTGTACGGATGCCGACGCTGGCGCCTGTCTGAGGTTTAGAACACTTCTAAGCAAGTTCTGGCCAACTTTAGTAATGAATATTTAAAAAGGAAAAAAGACGATCTTAGTTGTGGGACTCAAGCGCATGTTACCGAAATTACTTACTAATTTACAGGTTATCCGGCTGTGAAGGGTACACTCGATAGGCCAAGAGTTAAATCTACGAATGAGATTCCTGAATACGGACGAATCATTGAAGTGAATTAATCCCACCAACGACTAGGGCTTCGTTGTGTTTTTCCATTAAAAATAAAATGCCACCCCGCGCAAAAAATACGTGAGTATCATTTTTTGCTATCTTTGATTGTGTCAAAACTAGTCATCTTTTCTTTTTTTTTTTCTGTTAGACCTTATAAAAATAAGCAAAGTAAACTTAAAGTAAGCAGGAAATCAGGTGCGAGCTGTTCTGTCCGTAATTTTTTATAGTCACGTAACATTTTCGAGAAAGGTTGCATGTATTTCTTAGAACCTTGTTTATCAAATCCAAGCTAGCAAGTTATGGGGCAAAGTGTGATAATGGAAACTTTTTATTGTTCATTTTTTTTGCCCATGTTTAACTAAGTAAATTTTTTGTGAAAAACTTCTTTATGGAGCCGAAGAGAAATATTTAAATTAGTATCTTCATTGTGTCTGAATCTATGCGGTTTCCTGTGCAATTTACGGTACTCGAATAAGTTTTATTAATGAGTAATTATTCATACTGGTGCTTTTTCTCTACCTAGACGCCGTCGAGTAATTCGATTTTAAAAAGGAGAATAATAAAACAATCCAGATCCGAGATCTTATCGCTTTATCTCTTCATAGCAAAAGTCGTCATAACTACACTAACTTGGTCCTAAAAGTGCAAATGACGCTTTCTGACTTCCTGAAAGGCACTGAACCCAGTTCCGACGCTTCCTATTATTTCTAGCTCGTCGTACCTCTTTTTTACACCAGTACTTTTACACCAGTACAGAACCAGACTTTTACACCAGATCATTGTCAAAGTTTCTTCATACCGGTTCCTTATTGAGCGGCACCACTCCGTCGAGCAGCTTGCAACCGTTAGCGAGTGGGCCTGCTAGCCGAGGTTAGAGATTTCTTTTTCAGCGACCGAGATGCGCCGCCATATTAGCTCAGGTCTGGCTTAAAGCAAATTGAACATAGCTGTAGCATTAAGCTGTCGGCAATCTCAGTCCGTGAACGGCATACAACGCTATGAAATCTTTGGCCGCATTTTTCCTCACTGTCATGGTAAGTATAATAGTTTTCAGTGACCGAGCGCCGTATGTCGCACTGTGTCCGTAACTTGGTCAGTGTAAGTTCAAGACAGTGACATAGCGTATTCGCACATCGGTTCTTTTAACAATTTGATTTCGCTGCTACAACCCGGTGATTACTGTGAAGTTATTGTTGCAAATGGACCGAAGCAAACACTTTTCGTATTCTTACGCGCCATTTCGACCACTTTCGATCTTGTGCTAGTTTTCTGCCAATACCATAGTTCCATTACTGTAGAATTTCTAAGGTTTATGATTTATGGTCATCTAGGCAGAATAACCAACCGATGGACAAGCCAATACGTCATAGAGCCAGCTATACGGAGGCGGAAAATAAACTACCCCTCGTAGTTCTCATATGTTAAAAGCAGACCCGCTGGCAGAGCAATAAAAGTTTGGGAAGCGATTAAACGCAATACTATATTTTGTTGAATCTACAAAGCCTCGAAACGGATCGATATTGAATCAAGTGTGCACTATAACGGCCTTCGGAAGGACTCTGCTCGGCGTGCGGGCTATTTATGATTTTGTTTCGTCACCAACACCTCTATCGATTCCTTCCAATCAATGTTACTCTATCAAATAGAGCCCTTATGAATTTTCCTATGCAAACAGAGATTTTATTTCGTGTGAATTTTTCCTATAGAGACATAGAATCTGAATATATCTATAGCGACATGAATTGCATCCAATTTGCTCAACGCCAACTTTACGACAGATTCTTTTAGAGCGTCAAAATCGTAACAAAGTTACATACGTCACTAGAACTTAATGAACAACGGTCCACGTAATTACGTATAGGTATGATAACAACAAATCCTCTCCAAGTTTCCTATTATCGTTTCGAAAAGGTACGCTGTCAGCGGTAACTACCTTTGAGACAAGTGAGAAATGTATGTTATCATATCATATTAAAAGACAGGTATAGTTTGTACTGCCACGCTGCTTTGTACGCTGTCGAAAGCCTATTTTTTTTTTGCTTAAATACGTACATGTACTATCTCCATCGACCGATTTCTTTCTCTCTATGCCGATTGAACCTAACTTACCAACGAAATCGGCCGATTCGTATGCGCTTGTTCTGCGGGAAACGATTGCTTCTAGCTATGAAATATGTTTTGTGGTATATTCGAACAGTGTTACGTCTGTTTTCAAACAAAAAAAAAACAGTGTGCCTATTCTATAGCCATTATCATTTTGTGATGATTATTATTAGCTAGAAATAGGACTAACTACAAAGTGTTTCAAAGTCCCTTATCGATTTTCTATTTTATGTTCTGTTTTTTCATCCTGTGTAGTTTCGCTGCGTTTTTGTTTTGTCAGGTGGAACGTAATCGTCATTTTACGACACAAGCGACCTCTATTGTTCTGATCTTACGTTTTCTTTTATACGTCTCTATATATGGCGACTCGACATTTCATACTGCCACTTACTTTTTATGCTTCATGTCAACTGCTTTTGTGTACACCAACAAACAGTCATCTTATTCGTCGTACCTGTGTCTACTGCTGCTGCTGCTGCTGCCATTCGTGATTATATTTTACCCTCTACTGCCTTCGCATTTTTCAATACTCTGTCTATTCCAGTTAACTATATATATATATATATATATACGAGAGAGAGAGAGAGAGAGAGAGAAGAAGGAGAGAGAAAGCACACAGTGTGAGATCAAACATTACAAAATGTCAAATTTTATTATTTACTATTACTACCTTCAGAAATCTTGTTAGATTCTTTGGGCTACATCTTTTAATCGCCTTCGGTTTTTCGTAAGGGTGCTAGAAAAGCGTTAGTCATTTATCTTATCATGCGTGATATCGATAGCAGGAAAATGCCGGTATCTATATACCGTAGATATCCTGATTCACCTTTGAGGATCTGAAGAACACTGACATATGATGTATTTTATTATAGACTAACCTTGACCTGAAAAGCCTGCTGCCTCATCTACATTGAAGTACTCAACAGTTAACTTTTGCGTGCTATAAGCCCTGTGTTATAGCAGTACTGAGTCGCAACGGGCAGCGTCCCCCCGTGCCCGTTTAACTTGTAGACGACCTGTCATTCTCCATATACAATAATCCTAAGAAGAACGCAGGCTCTCCGTAAACCTTCCATGCTCTTCCCAT
Source organism: Varroa destructor (assembly GCF_002443255.2). Taxonomy (NCBI): domain Eukaryota; kingdom Metazoa; phylum Arthropoda; class Arachnida; order Mesostigmata; family Varroidae; genus Varroa; species Varroa destructor. The sequence continues at coordinate 6,736,334 of NW_019211460.1, read as the reverse complement.
TCACGGATCGCTCAGTATGCTGATTTCCCCACTTAATTGGACAATGTATTTACTTATCATTCCTGTTATAAATACTCTATGCTACGTGGGAGCGATTTTATTGACCGCACGTGTTGGTAGCTTTGCATTTGAATTACGTAAACAAAGCTAAAGTTCATTATAACGCGTGCCAATCGGACAGATCAGAACCGCAGGCTTCCATCGTTGTGTGCAACCTAAGGCAGTCGGCGTTCTGCGATTCCCTTTGCCAGCTCTAATTTTCTATTTAAGTACTGCACATAAAAACGATGCGTTTCCAGTTTCACGTCTGAGACTTCACTTACATTGATTCGGACGGCTACTTTCTGACACGAGGTATGTACGTCTATTCCCAGACTAGACCCATCAGTATTTCACAAATGCCTCCTTTAAGCTAGCATCAATATAGGCCATCACTACGAGAATGAAGTCTTCCTTCAGGTATATCACTTACAACTCATGGACACACGTTTAGAAATGCACCATTGTCATTCGCGAAACAAAGAAGAACTTGAGCGGATGAGATCGAACTAGTCTGTATGTATAACCACTGGATAGAAGTTATTATCACCTATGACAAATATATCAGTACATAGTTATTATCTCCTATAATAACATTATTCATTATATGTTATAACCACAATATGGCGCGCAGAATTGTCATTTACGTTTCCGCAAAACTTAACAAACAAATTTGGATATATTCATGCTTTTTACTGTCAATCTCGCGTCTTTGAGAGGCTTTAGCAATATTCCAAGCACTCCAAGTATGATAATCTGTTAGTGTTGTGGGGTGTATTGTGGGGAGTGCAGTTTGTGGGGTTATTTGTCCGGGTTTTTGTTGTCACTGATTGAAGTCGCTGAAAGGCTCACTTGGCGTCAAAAATATTCGTCAATTTATTTTGACTGGTCGGATTTACCCCAATCCTAGAGTCACATTATCAACCTTTTAAAGATTAGCCAACTTTCCTATTTTGCCAACCAATAAGCCACTGCAACTCTTCCTAGTAAGCAAGAATGAAAATGCTTGACAGACATGAAGATCGATTCGATACCCGCGAAAATTAATGTCTAGAGCTGTTTTGTTGTCTGATACATATTAGTCATTTATAGATGTATGCGTAATGGTATCTTAGATATTGCCTTGATTATCTTTTGTTACCATTCAAGCGGTTATGTGTACCTGTTGCAGCGTGTCTGAGATACTATTGTCACATATTAATGTTATAGGAATGAGTGTAGGAACAAAAATCATTTCTTTGGACTGAACCACTGACAACAAGTTGTTCCTGTGCTCTTTCAAAATGTTAGGTGTCATTCTCATTCGACGCCATGGGTAAGGTCAGGAACAAGCGCCCAGCTGCTCAACTCGTCCATTGAAAAACCACCACATAGTTACCTTCAAAGTGGGGGGCGAGGAGCTTACCTTCTCAAACAAGGCTATTGCAGATTCAACGAGCATGCAAACCAGCCGACGTCGTTCTCCTAGCTTTGTACGCTGGTTAGCGTGATCTCTAGGTTGGGCCCAGATCTTTGGCCTAGAAGAAAATGTTTCTTAAAGGACCGAACAGCCTCAGGCGTAGCTAAACGGCCTTAGCGACCCGCTAAGGACATTACGAATCTGTCCAGTATTAGGAGAATTGAACACAATCAGAAGTCGGACCAAAACGACAAAAAGCCTATTCTTAAAATACAAACTATTTCAATAGCTTCGTAACATTTTTATAGACAATGATAGAGGAGGACCTCCTCGTTCGTCCGCTGACCTTGACGTTAATGAAATTGCCATTAAGAATTAAAAAGCCGAAATTCAAAAAGCGTTGCAGATGACGTGTTGCCGCTGGACCTTGCCAATGCAACACGGAGCAAAGATCTGAAAAAACTTCAGATCTGCTTGAAACTAGTGAACCCAGCCGCCCAGACAGTGCTAACAAGAGCTTCTCAGATGAAGTTAAGTTGCCGTTCCAACTCGAAAAAGTGCAGAACCTTTTTTTGTGCTTCATCATAAATCTAGCATTAATACGTATGAAATATACTTCTATCGCCTGCCCTGTACACAAAAAAAACATTTTCCAATTTCGCCTACAAGAAATTCAGCGATTCACGTTTAACAAAACTGTTCATATAAATGTAACTTGGGCTGTATGTTTACTTTCCACAAACAGCTTTTCGTTATCAGATATTAACATTTTTTTACTCCTAAGCTGAACTTTAAACAGCAACCATGTAAGAAAATGCTTCGAGGACCAAGACACTTACAATTTACTTATGCTTGCGTTGCTCTTACGGAATATCACCATTCGAAAAATGGATAAATTAGTCAAATTGTTAAAAAATGCATGCCATAAAAATCCAGAAAATCTAACGGAATTTCATCAGTCTACCTATTAGCCGTCGCGAGATATTCGATCGTGCCGCTTGCCATCTTATCATTCGTAAGTATCGATAGAGCGCCCGTAGTCTTATCGTCGAATGGTGTCCAAACACATGGTATACATACACCCAGTACTGTCGGAAACCTGGAGTGCAAAAATGAGTTTCACTGAACTTCAGAGTCCATTTTTCCCTCCTTGTCTCGTATTCAATTTGCTCTTGTCTATGTATGTGTGCTATACAAACCTAACCCCGAAATAGAAACACACTCGTAGTCTGGCAACAACACAGACATTTCGTTCAATGAGACCTGAACGTATCCGCCTCACTACCACTCTTATAGCTGCAACGAATAAAACAGCATTATGACTTGTCAATGACAGCAGCGTTGACAGCGAGAAAAATTGAACCCTTGACGTCGAATGACGGGCAGCCTCATCTTTACATCAGGTCGGTATTTGATAAAGGCGCACAGACTTTCACACATACAAAGACAGCTGACACTCGGTCCCACATATACGGACGAATACTAGATGCATTCAAACGAACAAATATTGCAGAGCAAATAGGCACTCTTTATGAAGACCCAGTGAGGTTTCTCTACTCGCCAATGGACACTGTAGAACCAACCTATCAAGCGTCGCATATCTGTGTCTCTTCGCGTTCGTTGTATTGCTTCATTCGTGCAAGCCGAATGTCGCGTGCGTCATCTCTTTGATTCCATCCGAAGATGCAGAAAAGGTACGTCCGCCACCGTAAATGAAGACGAGACGAGGAAAAACGAAGGAAGAAAAGAGCGACCAAACTGTCTCTCAGTTGATCGTTAGGGTATCCCACCTCTTCTGCATTGCCCGACTAGCATGCCTGCCTACTAACCCTCGCAACAACACAATACTCCGACCTCGTCCTTTGACCCGAATGAAAAAGATATGTATGCATTATTTGTATAACAACACTCCTACTCCTTTAGCCAGTATATATGTATATATATATATATATATATATATATATATATATATATATATATATGTAAGTTCGTTATAGCTTAAATATAAATGTAATATGCTGTATAATCATACACTCCGTGGCGTGTCGTTCTTCGTCACGCTATCCACGTTGCTATTATCATCGCTACTGGTACCGAACTGTGTTTGATATCTTCAAATATATATTCTGATAGCTGCGGGTATCAGTTCTAAATTGCGCGAAACTACACTGTGTTTGACTAAAACATACGCGGAAAGGCGGATAAGAAGCGTCTGTCCGCCCAAGACAAAATAGAAAATTTAACCTTGCGGATGGATGGCCACACATCCGCATCTAAGGACGTTGGCATTCAGCCTCCTTGTGGGCCACGTGTTGCCAAGCTGGCTGCTAGCGTAACACGAATCTTCTTGAAGGCGACGCTACCGCGTGGTAGCAGCAGACAAACATTTCGACCGTTTGCCTTTCCCTCTGTAAAGGCCTCGTTCACTACCCAGAAATTTTCTATACACATAGTCGACTCTCGGCTGTGGAACAGAGCTTATATACCTATTCAAAGTGGCAATGGCGTTTCAAGTTTGGAACTTCCGACAAAAATGGGTAGGGGCAGGAGGAGGTGGTGGTAAATTGAATCAATTTTGCTTCACTTAAAACTGCTAGGTGCGACAATGGAGCAATGATTTTAAAGCAGTTTATGTTTGCAACGGCCATGTAGAAATACGCAAAAGAAAAATAATGATGTTGCATTAGGCCAAATGGAAACTTTCCAATGGGACGTATTGCTTTCCTACGTGAGTAAATAACAAGATAGCGATAAAGCGTGATTTGTAAAGAGAAAACGAACGTCGATAATGCTTAGCGTTTCCACTCAGCTGAAAGGTTTAGTGAGTAGTGGCAGTATTGCGCAATGATCAAACAGCACAAGGTAGGCGGACGCGTGTTTATCTAGCGTGTTATACAATAGTTTCCTTTCGCACCGGATGGAACCTGTCTGTAATAAGGCTGCTCCAGAGAATTGACGACCTAATTTAATATGTTACAGTTAAAAAATGTAAATTTAGGACTTCACAAGTAGAAGTTGTAAAATTATCTGTACAGTTACCTGGACAAAAAATCCAACTCGGAATATATATATATATATATATACATATATATATATGCGCAGACGTATATTATTATGGGTAAACCGTTAGGCGTAAAAAAAGTAGGGCACCTCGTGACTCAGGGCACTCAGACAGTTATCTGAGTAATTTCAAGTTTTAGAAGAAGTTCTAGAAAAAAAAATTAGTACTTATTTGATGTCTCGTTGACTACTGTCGTATAATATAGACATCAAAAAGTTTTTTGAGGAATCCGACAAATCGTGACCGGCAAGTTCTTTTTGTCAGAAATAGATTCGGTTGCTATATACCGGATTTCAATCAATTTTTTAGTATAGTTAAAAATTTGAAGCATCAGTATCTTTGCCTAATAGTGCAAGACGTGATGCTCGAGCTATTCATTTTGCGTACTTGCGTCATATAACACAGCCTGGCAGTGACATACAAGTATTACGAGTAGAGCACTTATCGATACTTAGCTTACTCAAATGTAACTTAGCAATAAGGTATAATATATAGATGTTAACCATTTGAAAAAGTTACGTGGTTAAAAATGTACAAAAAGTATGGGTCGTACAATTCGAACTTATGCATCGTTAGCCCTTGTTGAATTTAGCAAATATGGGCAGCAATTCGAGATGGTCTAGATCACTGTCAAACATAGTAAGATGACGTGATAAAAACAAAAGAAAATTCATTCTTTCCGAGCTGACCATTGCAGTCAGGTTCCCTAAGGTACACTATACGCCTCGAATAGATATGAAAATGCCAGACTAACCCCTATTCCTGGTTTGCTGCTCGCAAATATTTATGCATCGAATAGTCATACAAAGAGAAACATAGATTCAGTTAATAGATTCAGAAGCATAAATTCAGCGTTAAATTTAGCGAATTTAGAAAGATATAGCCTTGGACCTACGTTCGTTTTTATGTCAAGAATATTTATGAACATATAAGATTTATCGATACATTTTATAACCGATAATAAATATGCCCTACTAAGAGGCCTGAACAAGCTGCAACGGCGAAACCCCGGCAAGGAAAAACTGCCGATCTACGGAAATTTGATTTCGGCCAGTTTCGTGAAGAGGAAGACTGAAAGAAGGAAGTTTTGAGAAAAGAGTCTATTTCTTCTTTAATGTGTACGCAGGCTTAAATAAATGCATATCCGATTTTATTAATTAACGATAACAGCAAGCGTAACTGAATGATAATAGAGGTAAGTTCAAATATGAGAGCGAACTTTTTCTGCTTGAATTCCTAGCTTCTCGTACGCTTTTACTTCGTCCAATGTGTCAGCAAAAACACGAAGACTCACGAACTCGAATATTCCAAACGTTTACCCAACGTCTGTCCTTCGATCTCTGCACGCGAACATTGGCTACTTAGCGATAAAGAGGTAAGCGTCTTCGTGGAGCCAAGCTGAAGCTCGGCTGGCGCTCGAATGGCACCTCATGCAATTTCGATGCGCACGTCCATTCGGCTATAATAGATGCGTGCTCACAGAGAGCTTGAGTCACGTCGGTTCTACTTAAGCCTCTTCTTTCGTCTTATTTCAGATAAGTCGCAAGTTTGCTGGTGTTCGTTTCTGCCGGAACAGGCGCTCGACGGCAGACAAGAGCGTTTGAAGAAGGCGTGCCATTTAGAATGTGAGTGTTCAGCAGGTCGTACTATCCCGGACCCCCAATTTGTTACCCTGCCCTTCTCTCTCTCTCGATGTACATGTAGCAGCAGGACGCGCGACGCTCAGATGAATTCGATCTCGTAGGGTGTGTCGCCGGGAAGGTCTGTGCTCAATGGTGATTGTATGTTTGGCTTAATTTGCTAACATTTTCCCTTTCACATAACCGCTACTGCGAGCCGGCTTCGCTGCAAGCTCGATTCTCCTATCGTCTGGCCTCTCTGCGGCACTGAAACGGGATATATTTTCCACTCGTATCTTTTTACAATTCGTATCTTGCACTCAATAAATGTGAGAGAACCGAAGTTAAACAGCTGAATGAATTCGATTCCCTAAATCCACGCCGTTGCAGAGTGTGCCGAAGAGCGCTATCTAAGAGACGTGCGGAAGGCATAATGGCTGCTTTCCTATTAACGGTTGTAAGTTACTGTATTTATGTAGGATTGATAAAGATATTCTACATATGTGTATCACACAAATGTGAGCTCAACGAACTATCAACCAAATAGAAAAGCTATTGGTCTCAAACACTGATCTTAATAGGATAAACTATTTTGTTTAAATATTAGCGATTAGATGTCAATGTATAGACCGTTATATATGTGTAGGCCAAGCCTAGGATTTCGCTAAAAATAGCCAGTTAAGTACGACGACGAGATGAGGAACACTTTACAGGATGGACAACACGATATAGTAGATGAAAATGTCTTTTATAATAGATCATAACTGTTTTGTGTATGCGAAAAAAACACACACAGCCTGAAATATTTATTGTGATTCATCATTGTTTTCAATTGTAATAATAAAGTATTATGATGCATGATAAATGGTACAACTATTAAGTTTTCCTGATTGTTTTGAGCTCCGTGATACTTTAGCAAGTAGCGTATCCACGTGGTAATGTCAATGACAGGTGGTGGCCTGAGATCGAATCCGGAGATAGACACTCTTTGTTTCGTGCTAAGAGCGATGGGATGTTTAACGGTGGTACCAGACGTAAACCTTGAAACACCGGCGACCTTGCTCCGCTGCCCTCAAAAAGTGACAAAAAGCTCGACAAATGCAATCTAATAGTCTATCACGTTGAGGAAATTGTAAGTAACTTGAAAAAGATTAAAGAACGCCCCACTTCTACGAAAAGTGTTGTTTAAGTTTCTATGGTTTTTGCTATATGGAGTCAATTTAAGTTTGCTTCATACGGTTTTCAAGGACCGAAACTAAAATATGGAATTAATTTACAACGGTTTGCACCTCTTCGTTCGATTCTGATTTGGAACAGTATTAAACTACGAAATTACCAATTAGTAGCATTAAAACGAAATATAATTTGCATTGCCTGTGAAATTCTATGACGTTTATCATTTTAGGCCAGCCCTATTATTAGGCTACTAACGGAATTAGAAGAAGTAAGGTCTATGTATCAACCGTCGGCATATGCTTCTTTATACGATTCCTCCGTCACGCAGCCGAAAACAATCCCTTGAATAAAACTTAGTATCATCTTGGCATCGGCAAAATTATTCCTCGAAAAATTAGTGGCTAATTTTTCTCTGGTGGCATGGAAAAAACATCATGTTTTATATAGTCCTACACTGCAAACATTCGGGCAACAATTATTGAGTTTACTTTCAAGATCAACGTGTACGATGCACGTAAGCAACAACATCAAGAGCGCGTAAAAGCTTACCAGACTCATATGTTTAATTTGCACGCAGTTCAGATAAACTTTGTTTAGAAAAAAAAAAACGCATATATTGACATTCACTGGTACCACGGCTATGTCCGTTTAACGAAGCTTGCCTTCCCTTATGTCGCTTACCCAATAGACAGTCATAGCATTACGTCTGATACTCCAGTTAAGCATTGCTTCAGACGACTGAATGAAACGAAGTATATCTACAGCCGATTTGGCACGTATTTGCACGTATCAGGTTCATGTTTTCAACTATTTACACCTCTTATTCAGTCGAAATTATTGATCCATGTCGCCAGAAGAAATTATCATCCATTCGTGGCCTGCCGTACGGTCACACGAGGCGTAACCAGCAAATGGCCTTTTCGGAAGCTTCCGAGCCTGTACCAACGGATTGATAAGCAGTTTCCTACCTTTTCATTGAAATTGAATAGCTTGCTATCACTTTTAACTCTAGTCGTCTCACTTTGTGGACGATGTATTAGGTAGCTATGATCATCAACTGATAAGGACATATACGAAAACGATATTTATTGCTGAGTCATAAATTGACCTCTTTTAGAAATCTATTACAGCGTCCACGAATTACTTCCAAAACGGATCGCGTAGCCGTTAAGACATACCCGTATTAATATTGACGCTATGTACCACGGGTGAGGAGTTTCAGTAAATTCAGCTGGATTCTGAACTAGGCTCGCGCGCCTAGGAAGAATCAATATTTCCTCAACAGGAAAAATTAAAGACATGGTCTGACCATCGACGCTGTTATTTATTATATCATCGGGATGAGGATCAGGTGGAAGCAAGGACGATGGCATTATGCAAGCCGATGATTCGGAGGACAAAAGTGGCACTTCCAAGTCTCTCTAATACAAAATCGCGAATTACTAGCAAACTACAAAAAATCAAATCAAATGCTAGAGTATGTTGAACATAGTATTTTACGTGCATAAATGTCTGTTGGCCGCTACGTTGACGTGAGATGGCAGAAGGATAAGGACGTAAAAAGCGGTATTGTCATAAATGAAAAAGTCGTATATCAATAGACGATTTCCCTGACACAATATTGTAAGCTCCGGCATGTAGAGCATGAATAAATCAATTTACCCCATACCGGTATTATTTTGAGCGTTATCAAGTGCGACACCTGTTAAAAAGCCGTATTTAAATCAAAAGGACCCTTCGTTATCGTAGAGTATATATTGATGGCTACGTACATATTTTTATCATAACTGTATGAAATGTTTTTTATTTGGACCTGTGTATTTTGCTGGAAGCGTCCAACGTCGGTTCCAGCTTCGGCTTGACCCCATAGTAACGTGTGCGCGATATTATATCCTTTGTTGTTGCCAACGTGGTCCTCGCGGCTTCCTTCAAGGGCGCTTCACTTTTGTGTTTCCATAATATAACTACTATGAATCCGGATGTCGAATGTGAGAGCTACATATATTTCTGCATGTTTCTCGTTTTCCCAACTGCACCACTATGCGCATGTAATCGACTATTTTTCCTGGTAAGTACATAGCGTAGTGATCTGTCGAATTTTTCAAACATTCAACATGTTGTAATATGTGTTTGAATATAATCTAGTGCTAAGTGTAATGCGTTAAAGTTAATATAACGTGGGCACATTTTCGAATAGTTAACGAGTTTAAACTAGCCCTATATGGCACCTAGGTAAACCTTAGTCAACAACCTATTGCTTTCGAACGAAGCGGGGTGACCTCAGCCTCAGAAAACCTTAAACATGAACGTGTTGTACAGCATTGTTATTTTGGGCAATTGGTTATCGGATAACGATTTTTCATAGGGGAACAACTGATTCGAAAAATGGAATCGGAGTGATGCTATCGCGCAGTAAACGTCACTTTCGAAAGTTGCATTTTCTTAGTCTCGTACGAACCGTAGCATAGTTAAACAAACAATTTAATTGCTCTATACACATTAGTATCGCGTACGATACATAACATAAAGCCTTAATCGTATCCTGAAAAAGTACTTGATTAGTATAGTTGTTTTTGTGTCATGAAGTTTTTACAGGCACGGCTGTCTTGGCGTCCTCACATCAAATCGCTATAACCTTCCTTTGCCCGTGCTTTTTTACCTTCGAATGAATTATGATTATCGGCTATAGGTCAGTTGAACCTCGTATATCGATGGACATTTTCTTGAAATTATCATTGCTTCAACACAATAAGGAAATTTTGTTGGTCGTCCGGGATCATTTCGTTATAGAGTCATTCTTCTCTAACAGACACCCACATGCACCAAGGCCAAGAAGAGGCAGGTCGGCAAGCGCAAGAGAAAGACCACTCCTGAAATCGCCTCTACCTCATACCGGCCTGTTCAATGGACCGAACTGACCGCGCGTAGAGGCGGGTCCTGCTGAGCCATACGCAACGATCTTCAGTACAACGTACACAACGATCTAGCAACCTTCAGCAACGCCTCACGCCCAGCCAAGCCCATTACCCGTTCCCATGGTTACAAAACCGACGAGGACCTTCCAGCGGATGTCTGTTTAGAGCTTTCAGCTAGCACTGATCCTAGTGTCTTTATCGGCGGTTAGCGTTTCGATATCTCACCCCTTTTCTTTTAATTAGGGGATATATTTCCTACCACATGACGCTTTCAGTCTGTTGCGGTGAGAGTGCGCAGCTGAGTGGCTACGATGCCTGCCCCTGGTCCAGTGGGGCAACAGGGTCTTTTGCAGTTGACACAGAGGCCGGTGTCCAGCTAGTACCCAAAATGGTTCAACAGCTCAGTAGCGTCACCAGGCCAGACAGATTTGGATAGCGGTAGAGACAGACAGATGTTTGTGGGTAGAGAGGATAGTTGGTGGGTTGGGATTGGCTTATATTACTCCATCATCATCTCTGTAACGGGAGGGTGGTATTAACAAAAATAGCGGACCAGTATCAACTGTGAATCTATCAATGGAATTGGTAGTTCGATATACTTCTGCGAAGCACCCCAACTACAGCGCTTTATGTAATCTCCAAGTCGTTCACTAGGGACGAACTGGTTCCCGGAGGTTGAATAAGAGTCTGTCGGCTCATTTTGGGAAACGTCGCCGAACGGTCTTTACAGAACCCCCGGAGGAGATTGCAGCTTCCGTTCCAATGGGGTAGTGCCGCAGCGCTAGGCAATAGTTGTGCTGCTCTATGGACGCTTGGTCAGTTAGTGACAGCGTGCACAGGAAATTGATCAATTTTTATTGCAATAGCCGGAACGGCGACGGCCACAGAAACAGCTACGCAATTGAAGCACTTGCTACGGTAGAAGCCGCAATGACGCCTGACTGCCGTTATGGTCAGTTTAGTGGCCGCTACTACTTTCGTAGCTGCGCAATCCAATGCTGAGATCCCAAGTACCCCCTGCACATACCGTGAAGCTGCGGTCTCCGAATAGCGATCTGTTTCTTTACTTCCGCCAAAAAACGTCATGGACTCAAGCGAATGATGATCCGGAGAGTCCGATAAGGTATGTATTACGATGGAGGAGCAGATTGCCATATATAATGGCAGACGGTTTGTCTACTCTTCGTTGACTGCGTGAAGATGGGAGATGTCATTGGTAAAATAAAGCCGAACAAGAATGCTTTAAAACGCAGCAAGCAGATTCCGGCCGTATGCATTGGCGCAGCAATAACACACATGTGGACGCAGATTGAGTTTCTTTTACTTTTGTGTTTTGTGTATACACTTACGATATTTAAATAACGTTACTTTGCTAGGCCCGAAGCTTGTTTGAATGATAGTTGTATTTTTTTTTTTTTATTAATATCCTATTTTTGAGACGAATTATATGATGCTGTTTTTAGTCGTGCTTGAAGAAATACTGATTTGTCAAATTAATTCATAACATGTATAGTTTTTCAGTAGTCTGGTGTGTTCTGTCTTCAAAAAATTCTCATTATCCTTAATTACGTTATGATTCTAGTGGTTTACTGTTGCATTTTTACGTTTATGACGGACATGAATGGACGTCGCAGGATATTTATGTCGTAAGGTTAATTAGCGATAAATAAAACGTTGTTCTTTTTGAGAAATCCTTCAAGTATCCAAATAAGGACTTCGTGATCCACAACTATTTTAAAATTCTCTCTTGCTTACGAAGGGCCATATAAATGTCTACGATAAAGGCAATACGCTTGGAGCTCCTGAGCACCAGACACTCAGTAGCAAATGATGGAATCATTTGAACAGCTGAAGAATTTTTTTTCGGGATCCGTTTCCTAGCCTCAGCGAGGAAGAACTACCTCTGCGTCCCTTCGCGCTCGAACAAATAAAAAGCTGTCTGTGAGCACCAAATGTTTAAGCTTCGTCAGTTATGGTGTCTGTCTTATAGCACATATGCTTAGACACTGAGATAACTTTTGAAGGTCCCCGTACTTAGTTTCGTGGCCATCGTAATTTGTAGCGACGTAGTCGTCTACCTATATAGATCCAAGCATTAAACGTATCTAGATGAGAAATATAAGGGTTGGTGAGAAGAACAGTAAGATATATATTCAGCTCAAGGTACCTGAAATAAAGCTTTATTTTCTTATGCTTTGTTTGTTTTGCTTATTTTGTTAAGTGTTTATGTCGTGTTTACTCCATATAAGCACGATCTACGGCGTGTTTTGGGTCGTAAACCGCCCATAGACTCGTTCTAAATGTTCACTTTGCAATACTGCAAGCGCTCTCTTGATAATACAAGTGAGCAACGTTACGCTGTCATATCCAAGTTTGTTAGATACGCCCCATATACAATAATTGAACGGACTCAAATCCGACTTGTTCGGTGGCAATATGTGCTCAAATAATTGCATTCCCAGCTGGCTGATCGGCTTATATAAGGCAGTGCACCATCTCGTCGAAAGATGTATCGTCCCTTTTGATAGCCCTATCGCTCCCTTTTGATAGCTCAGCTACCTACAGTTACACCGCAGTCCATAGATCATACAGATAAATTTCTTCAGTGATACGATCATCTTGGTTAAAAACCAAAAATGACGCTTGGTAAAAAATGACGCCGCCCTCACGGGATAGCACACACAGACTGCGAGCTTTAGCAAAAAAAATTTACATTTACCAATACTAGGAATAACCTCTCTATCGTGAGCAAGTGAGCAATCGCTTTTCCAATATATTTTTCCATTGTGGGTTAAATATCTCTCCTCGAAAGAAGTTAAACACGAGCTACTTTTTAATTCTTAAAGGAATTAGGTGATAAACACCCCCCTGTCATTTATTGTTTTCACAGAGCATCTGGTTGTCGTAAGCCATGCCTGGCATCGTACGCTCACTTACATCAAATTTCTTTATAAAAGCTCAAATCGAAGCAGAAAGACTACTAGAAACGTCTCTTTAGATGACAAACGTAAACATTAGCAGTCCGCTCTTTGTCCTTTCTATTGTCAATTTTTTTTGGTCCTACGCTGTAATGGACAGAAGCAGTTTCTATCCTATAGCTGCGTACTCATTAATGACGCGGGGCGCATTGTAGATTTGGATTGATCTAGGAAGCTTATCATCTCGATGGGTGTTCGATCTTTAATCGAGTTCCGAGCTGACGTCTGTTTGGTATTAAGGTTAGTGGATTAACGCATGTCTGTTACGACGAACAGTTCGTGAAATTTTGGTCCAATTTAGATCCCGAAACCTATATAAATATATATATGTATATATATATATATATATATATATATATATATATATGTATATATATATATATATATATAAAGAGCTGCCAAAAAGTCGCTCGCTGATATGTCTGTCGGGCTACGGTTTCTTGATACCAACTCAAGTACATCTAACTAACAAGGCTAGAAATCTTGTCTATTCATGATCTTTGCTTCGTGAACTTATCAGGCCTTTCGCTTCTAGTTTATTCTAGCTATTATTCGTTGGAAGTGGTCGCGATAAACTCTAGGCGTTTGCCTCTACACGGGTCACTCATATGGATTCGCCCAATCGATAAGTACGTTAACGGTTTGTGCATGGCTTTCTCCGGACTCTTTACATTATAAGATGGCCAAAGAACAAAAAGAAGAAGGTACCGGTTTCCAACACAATTTTATTGAAGAAAAAAAAAAGGTAAGAAGAATCAAGTAAGTAGAGCGGCTCATGGGTCTATTCAAGTTTACGTGCGTTCGCACACGTACAAGCCAATGTATGCACATCCCAACTACGTACTGTCTACGTATAGTCAAAGGTTGGCAAGATTTTTACCGAAGCTTCGTTTCGGTGAACCCTTAACTGTACAGTGAATTAACATTAATTTTGTTTGACATTCAAGATGAGGACTCTTGTTTTTTTGTACTTACCAAGAGTTAAGTGGACTATCCCTCAGTGGTGGTCATCTAAAGCGTCTGATGGACACTTACGTTGTTTTCGTCATATTCGCTAGCTATTCATTAAGGATCGGTCATAAAAAAACTTATCAAGTTCTGTGAAGCTGATCGGTATGAGACAAACAATGCACAAGCAAAACGGTTAATTCATTTATCTTCAACGGCAAAACTAAAATCACATGGCCTTTGAGAGAGTAACTGAAACAGGTAAACTTAACCTAACTTAAAGCAATTTCGTGCTCAGTCTCCCCTTAGCTAAACAAACTGCTGGAATTGTACTAACTGTCCCTAAATAGATTTCCATACATCTTCTATACACGAGTGTTTTACTTAGCATCATGCCTATTCGGTATATGAATGATAGTGGACCTGCTGGCAAAGAAGCTTCTTCTTTTTATTTAGGTGCTTCCATAGCCAGTAAAAGCACCAATATATTCGGGCTCTCTGGACTGTTTCTCTGTGTACTCGGTCCGATTTTGTCAGGCAAACCCCGACCGTTCTCGAGTGCCTCGATAGAAGTCGCGACTGCACAAGAAAGATCACATGTAGCACAACAAAGATATCAACGGCGAACTCATGCGAAAAATCGAAGGTCATTAGTACGACCCGGAACTACGACGGCAACAATGATATAGACGGGTCGGAAGGTCTGGCCGCACTGGCGTTTTGGGCTGGCGGAGGAGGGAATGCTACTCTGAAGACGGGTGTGCGTGGGAACGGAACTTGGGCATCGCTGAAAATGAAAAGTTGTCGCAAAGGCGCACAAAGTAAATGGCGAAACAATAACAACAGCAACTAAAGAGAGCAGTAGAGATGGCTATGGCATTCGACAAGAGTGCAATATGTCGCGTGTAGGCTCCGCGGCACGACAAGCAAAACACAAAGGGGAAAAAAGCAACACTTATAAAGGTGTTCTATATTAGAACGAACATCTACGGCGACATGTTCCTTCTACGGTTACCATCAGTATCTGTTTATTCCGTTCGCAATCTTTAAAAGAAACATTTTTCAAATCGGCTTTGCTACAAAGCTGTGAGCTTGAATTGCGCATAGCTAACTAAGCGGCTGGTTCTGTAAACGAATAAATCCTGCGTCGATCGAAAAATCCTTTTTGGTTTGACATAGCTAGCTATGACATGAGATTTTCCCGGGAACAGATTAGGAACAAACACAAACTATAATCAGAGGATCCTTAAATTCCTGAATTCAAATTTGCGACCCATCGGTTGTGTGTGTCTGATGAATTTAACAAATTATGATAAAAAAATGGCGAAATAGCCAAATATGTTAGCTTGGTACCATAGGTCACGAACAAACGTCTCTTTGTTTATTGTTTCACTAATTACGAAGACGAGGCTTAAAAGAGCTAAAAGAAAGTAATTATATTCAGAAGACTATATACGACTGACAGGAAGATCTAGAATCCTTGAATAGAAGATGATTCATACCTTTCGAGAGCAGATATGTTCCTTACACTCGAATTTACCGCCGGAACACTGCGACTGATTGTAGGATATATTGTAAAGGAAAATTTAGACTACTCTCGTCTGATTTAGTCGTGCGAACAGTTGTCTATGGTTTTGCGATGAAAGATTGGCCCGTTGCGCCAACGTATTCCTCCTTTACTTTCAATGCAATCTATGAGCAGTCATCATCTGTTTGTTGATAATAAGTCTTTGGATATATATATAGCAATATTTGTTAGAGAGTGCTAAATAATCTTCTTACCAAGTGTTTCATTATGCATTAATTATTGACACATCGTCCTTGTGATCAACTTGAATTCGTTTTATCTATCAAAGGGTAATGTAGCAAAAAATAGATACCGGACCTCCCTTCTGGATGCCGTGACCTTTGGCTTCACTTGATTGTTTACGCTAGATTTTTTAATTTGGCAGACGGCAAGTTTTGACAGCTAAAACGTTATGATGAACTATTTAGCCCGTGAGTCTTAAATGCAGGACGTTCAATTAAGGACTTCGGGTTTTACCTATCGAACACAAATCGATTATCTCGCTTCGAGATTATTTATCCTGTGAAATTTTTCACAGAGGCAATAATGGAATCACTATCGGTGCTACATACGATCAGAGTCGTTGGTTACGAAGTATCGGGCGACATTTCGAGGTCGCATCGTTATCAAAGAATCCATTTGACTATGGTTTATCATCTTCTCAACGATCGAACAGGCTGTTTGTATTCCACTGAAAATAAAATTATATAGGTTAACAGATATTGGGCATTCGTTTTTGGTGCTGCGTAGTGATTTGTTTCTGCATGCAATAACGTTCCATCCTAGCTCTTCCTCTGTGTGCGACTTTATTTCGTCGTCACTGATGTCCTATAAAGCCGTCCTAAAATGTGCTGCGTGCTGCATTCGGCGTAGCCATAATCCGCACGATGTCCTACGACTCTCGCAGAGCTCAGAACGCGCCTGAGCAATGTAATAGCTCAGCTTCCACATCCAACATCCTCATATGAGAAGACTTGGCTTGTTATAACGGGGATGTCGCCAGTTGTTGACACCTATAATTGACCTGCTTTTGCTACTGACGCTATTGATTATTCTATAGGTATTATACAGATAGTAGGTTGCGTGCCGGCCGAATGATGCCGAAGTGTTGATAGTAAACAGTTTTGTTGGCGGACATTTTCATTATGTTAAACAATCATACATCATTTGTTAATCCGTATTGCCTTTGGTGCTGGCGTCTGCACAGTTGTTCATCATACTGGGACTTGGGCGGGAAGTTTATCTCTGCTCTCGAAATGCGATAGTAAACTAAGATAGCGAACTAAGTAAATGGCAGTTATACAGGATTCGATTAGTTGGTCGAAGGTAATTACCTGCAGGCACAAGTGCTCGCACTGCAGGCCGATAATAAACCGACTGAATGTTAATCTACCTGACTTAGATCAAACTATAACTTATTAGGTTTCGCTGTTAAGGGTTACAAAGTCACGGAACTTAGCTTTGCAGCGTAGTGATGTCAGTACAGGAAAGTTGATGGCGGTTTGAATCAGGAAGTATGATAGATCAGTGCTTTTCTAGCACAGAGTAAGGATTCACTAGATTATCCAGTCGGGGCACTGATATCGGAGCGATGGCTTGGCACCAGATTATGATCCGATGTAAACACCACTTTGATCGTACACTTGTTCAGACTTTCATGTATATTGAGCCTGTTGGAGCCTGAAAGACGGACAGGCCTACAAAGGGAGCAAGGACACTAAGGAATATTAACCGAGGCTACTAGGCAAGCTCTAATTTTCTTCGCGGTTGACTGTAGATGTTGCATGGTAATCCTGTCTGGTTAAAACAAATCACGGATACTGGCCATTTTGAATGTAATATAACACATAAATGCGAATCTTGCTGAAGTTTTCATAACTTGAATTCGCTGAAATTGACTTTTATACATTCGAGCCATACTACAAATGCTATAGCATATTGCAAGATGCATGTTACATATTTATGAAGTTGAAGTGAAATTAAATCATCTGACAAGTTCTCCCCACCGCTTGCCTGTCTCCATTACTGGGGAAGTGGCCCACCGCAATAACACGATGAGGGAATCATCGAAGAAATTACTTTCATAGCATCAGTGTGTACTCGTTGTCGGATCTGCCCCATGATGTGAGCATGATTTATATTTAGTCTTCAGCACCGAAGTGGTTAAGGCTTGTGAGGATGATGTTTACTCGTCGATCCTGATTTCGTTTCGTTTCTTTTCTGTCTGATATTGATCGTTCACAAATTAGTAAATACAGCAATCTTACGATTGTTTTAAATTTATATTCTGTTAAAAGAAAACAATTGTATGCTCTCGTTGATATTAGAAATCTGATTAACACTTGTTTCATAAAACAATACAACAACTAACCAGGTAAGAACCCTTCTTCCTATAAATTAATCTCCATAGCAATAGATTTTTTTTATTTCAAAAATTTTCTAAATAACGTAATGCATCGGAAAAAGCGCCATAAATTCTCCCTGTTACCCTACTGGTTGCAAAGATCCGCCGATTCATTTTGCTCAGTTGTAGCATTTAGATAATAACGACAACGGTGCGAACCAGTATGTGGCGTCTATTCGAACGACGTATATATA